>NW_026652300.1:1360156-1381785 GCF_009828535.3 Hylobates moloch
CATGTACCCTAAAACTCAAAGTATAATAAGAATAAAATTAAAAAAATGAAAAGCTAACGTTTATAGCCAGGCAGAATAAAAGTAATCACCATGAAATATTGTTAAGATAAGCAGGCCCCACACACTAGGTCAGCTAATCAATACGACAATATTACATGGAGATTATCTGTTCCATTTTACAGATGCAGAAATGGAGGGAAACATTAAAATTCACTCCTAAGGTCACATGCAACTTAAACCCAAGCAATCTCATTTTAGAACCTGTATTCATTGCCACAACATTCTCTGATGTCCTCTGTTCTTTGCATTGCCAATTTAAATCCAACTTTCTTCAACTCCAGTTTAAATACCGGGAACTTTAAGCCTTGTCAATTTCAAGCCAAGTTTCTCCAACCCAACTCTAAATACAGGGGTCATACCCTCCTCCTCACCCCCTGCAACTTGAAACTCCCTGGGAAAGATAATCTCCTGGACCTGGGAAATGAGGAGTATTTAGAAATAACTGCCTCATGGTGAGCACACCTCTTACATTTTATCCAAATCATCAAATTATAACAATAGAAACAAAAAGCCTTCATTCATCACCTTTCAACCATATACTGGGCATAAAAAGGTCCTATACTTTACAGAGCTGCATTCCAATTTTTGCTGCTCTTAAATTATTTTTTATATCATTGCTTCCCAACTGACTCACAATAATGCAGACATAGGGACTGCTGGAGATCGTGACCTTAAACAGTTAAAGATGTGTGCACATACGGCATCATTTTTGTTGTGGAGAGTACGCAGAGATTCCTAAAAAAGGAAAGAGTAAGAAGGTTTGCTGTGCGCATCTGGGTACCCTGCTATACCTCCAGGGTACCCAGGATCTCTCTGTTACAGCTGGTTTGCACTGGGATTAGTTGCTCTTTGCATGAGGTTGTAGCTGTGGATGTGGTTTTTGTAGCGATTGGGCCGACTGCGGAGATCCATTGCCTGCTGGCTTTGTAAATTTCATTCGGTTTGGTCCAATGGCAGAAGGAGAGCGACGGCGGCAGAAGGACCTCTCTCTCCTAGCTCTCTTGTTCTTGCAGAGACATCTTTCTCCCATCTTTGTCTCTTAGTACAGAGCTCTTATTCAGCCACTAGCTAGGCGTTTCCTGCTTCAATTGTAATGCTTGTTCTGCCCGGGGACACACTATTGACAGCAGAAACAATGAATTTCCTCCAAACCTGGCAATGTTGGTGGCTCTTGCATTCCTCTGGATGAGCGAGTCTAGTTGGGAGGTTCCAGAAGGGGAAGGCGCCTGGGCTTTCAATATATCCTCCTGAATCATACCTCGTTTCGGGTTCCCTAGTAAAATTTGGATGTGTAAAAATAACTCTTAACGGCGATTCAGGTCTTCCACAGCTAAGGTAGGTGCAATTTTAAGACGTGTCTCTCGCATATTTTTATTGTTATTTTAAAAAGACTTACATGTCTTTAAACAGTTTGACTTGCAGTGGCTCTCCAGAAAGGGAGGGAAAGCCTCACTGGGGATATTTGAGCTTCACTTCATCTGATATTTATTTATTTTTTCCTTTTATTATTATGATTATTGGAAAATTTGGGCAGGACTCTCTCCCATTTGTCTCGCTCCGTTTCTTCAATGTGGATGGGAATGTGGACATCAGTGTATAGCTTTTGCATGGAATCTCTCCGCAGGAACATTTAGTTTTATTTTGACTTAAAAATAAAAAGGCAGACCACCAATGTTGTTTGGAAGCATTTTGCTGCAATCAGCTGTTTGAAAGGCTCTGGGGCCTTGTGCGATGTGTTTAAAAAGTAGCGCTGCCTTCCATACAAATTAAAGGAAGACTGTGGCGGGGAAAGGAGGGGAAAAATACACACACACACACACGCACACACACACACATGTATATGCAGTACAGGGGAAAGGGAGGGAAGCGGCCAGGGCTGGATGTGTCGAAAGCAGGAGGACTTCTGCAAACTGTGAGCATGGAAGGCTTTTCTTCTCTTTTCTCCCCACCCCAATGCTCCCATCTTCTTTAAGAAAACCACCACCGCCTGGGGTGCTTTCTTTGGGAGGCTGGGGTTCGGGGTTAATGCTATTAACCAGAGAGAAAAGGGGGAAATAAAGCTTGGTTGGGGTTGCATTAAAAGATTTTATTCCCCTTCCTTCATCTCCTGGCCTTGGATAAGATAAGGCTTGGGGGATGCACAGAACAATCCAAGTGATTGATTAGGCCTGGCTTGGCTTGGTTGGGCTGGAGAACGATCGGGACGCGCTGGAAACCGCGCGTGAAGATGAAAAAACTGTAGCTCCGTGCTGCTCCTCCAAACCCGGGAGCGGGCTCCATGCACGCCTTTCCTGTGTGTGTGGGTTACAAGGGTGTGGGAGTGGTGAGGCAAGCCCCAAAAGTGGGGTAGAGCCGGTGGTTTTCATTCTTCGGAAGCCTTTGAGAGTGGCCTGGACCTTAGATGGCGGTGCAGGGCGGTTTGCCGCTGCTACCCTGGGCACCATCTCTGAACTGCCCACTTTTCCGGAGGAGCGGAAAAGTTGGAAGCCGAAAGGACAGGCGACTGGAGCCCTGGTCTAAGTATCAGGGTATCCGGAGCCCTAGTTAGTGCCCAGTAAGAACACCCCTTCTCCCATCGGGGTTTGGGAGGAGTGTTCAGCCTGCGGGTCTACTAGTCCCTAAGGTAGGGATGGGGGAGGGGTCTGAGGAATCCGTTCCAATAGGCACACCCGCCTCCCCCAGACCTAGAAAAGGCAACCACGACCGGCTCCTTCCTCCCATACCATCCCATCTCAAGACTCTCTGCTGACCCGGGCCGATTTCATCTGGTCTCTTTCTCCCCCGCTTCCCACCTCCCAATTCCCGCGCAGCTAGTCTCCGTTCCCTCCCACTCCCGTAGGCGGAACTGAAAGCGAAGATCAGCCAAGAGCGCAATCGGAGGTGGGAGAGACGGTGGCGGTTGAGCTAGGGGCTGCGAGACGAAGCAGGGAGAGAGTGAACTTCAGCCCCGTCCCCTCCCCACTGCCGCGGCTGGGGCAACCCAACCCGCGCCTGAAACGGCTTGGCTTGACCTGAGGATGACACGTGGGTGGGGGGCTTGCTGTGGGACAAGAGGATCAGGTCCGTGCCTGCGCCCTCGACTCAGAGGTGGCTCTGCCTGAGGTTTTCCAGGGGGCCTATCTACCCCGGGGACAATCTCATCCTTCAGGAGGTCTCCTGGACGCCCTTTCCTCCCAATGCCGCCAGCCTGACCTGGCTCTTTCGTCCCTCGGAGAACCGGTAAGCTGGGGTCCCTCGGCGGGGGTCTCGTGAGCCAAGGAGCGAGCTTTGCGCCCCTGGTATCTAGGCCCGGTGCTCCGCGCAAATCTGAGGCCGGAGCAGCGGGGGGCGGAAGCGGGCGGGTTGAGGGAGTCAGGTCAACCCTTGCACCCGAGAGGCCTGCCCAGGACCACCCTGGGAACGAATGTCCCGCTCGGAAAACGACATGCACCCGTAGGATGTCCTCCGCATCATATCCCTCCCCTTGCTCAGAAGGCTTTTTCTTTTCTTTCCCTTTTTTTTTTTTTTTTTCCCCGAACCGAGGGTTTCCTTTTCTCTGGCTTCTTCCACGCCTTACCGCAGTTGTGGGCCTCTTTTCATGTATGTGCGGCTGGTACCTCCGGGATGGAGGGGAAAGGGGTGTAGGAGGCAGCGTGGAAGGGTACTAGGAGGTGGCGGCGGGGTTTTGGATCCGGTGATGCTCCCGAGCTTGAAGCTCGCGGGGGCGCTGGGCCCGCATTTCACGAATTCAGCCCAGGGCTTGGGCAAGACTGCCTGGAGCGAGGACGGAGGATCCAGATTCACCATTTGGACCCAACTTAAGAAATTTGGGGTGAGGGTTGGTTAGGGGTTTTGAAACTAAGCAGGTGAAGTCCTTGCGAGCTGAATTCACAAGGTGGTAGTATGGCTTATTTTTATTTTTATTTTATTATTTTATTTTATTTTTCTATTGTTCATTTTTTTGTTTGTGGGGAGTGGGGGATTTTTTTTGTCTGTGTACTCCAGTCTTATGGTTTTTGAAGGCATCCGTTGTCCGTAGGGTTTACATTCCGTTGCATTATATTTTCTTAAAAGGAGGGTAGCGTGCATGAGCTTCCATTTCAGAATTAGTCGCTCCTGTGACGTAAGGGAGGCAAAAGCAAAGAAAAGGAAAAAGAAACAAAATAAGAAGTTCAGGGAGGCTTCCTTATCCCGATGAAGCCGGAATTCCCAGTTTGTGTGGTCGTTCTGCGGGCAACATAGAAGTGCGTGTTTCAGAAATCCTGGGTAGCTTCTTTCTTCTCCAACTAGAAATTAAATGGCCAGGGTGCAAACACCTGACTTTGATGAAAACAAAGTGGCAGAAACTGCAAGAGACCTGCTTGGTTTCAAAGAATGCACTGAGCCTTTTCCTAGAGGATGGCAGAGCTGGGAGAAATCAGATCTCAAATAAATCTACAGTTTTGTGAGGGCAGATTTGGAGAGTGGAGAATTATTTCATACCTTTAGTTGGCAGTGGAGAATATGTTAGCAGTGATCCATTAAATCCTTAGCACAGATTTTCCTGTGGAAATGAGCAAAATGTTAAGAGGTTGGGGTATGGCTACATAGGAATTTCATGGAGACCTCTGCAAGGATATATTTTCTCAGATTAGAAATCCAGTATTTTATTACACAGTGCTGTGTATCTATGTGTGTGTGTGTGTATATATATATATATATATATATATATATATATATATGTGTGTATATATATATATATGGTCTTTTTAAAGAGTATCTTTGACATGTAAAAACATAATCAGGGCCATTGTAGGAAGTGGAAAATTACCTCATCAGTTTTAAATCAGTGGATTAAAATCGGAGGCTTGATTTTGTGTGTGTGTGTGTGTGTGTGACACTAGAATGATAATTTCATTTTCATAATAATGCCTGTGCTTGGGTACTATTTTAAAGGTGCTTTGATGTTTTCTTCTCCGGTGAAATAATTTTCCTTTTCTTTGTGTTTTATTTAAATAAACTAATGCCTCATATACAATAGGCCCTAAAACCAGTAACCTAGCTGATTTTTACCCAAACCTAAGAATATAACAGATACTTGGTAGGGGACTAGTGGCTGCATAATGTAGATAATGATGTTATCTTGATGCTGTAAAATTTACAAGCAGACTTGGAGGATTTTGAAAGTTCACAGTTTTGGGCCTGGAATGTAGACTAATGGTAAGCATACAGATTTTTCTTAAATTTGTGAATTTGGCTTTTTCATTTTTTTGTGTGTAGTAATTTGTGGAAAGGTTATAGTCTCTCCACAAAGACGGGAATTTTTGACTGACTCCCCACCAGAGAATTGCTTTCACAAGTGCAGGGGTCTCTTTAAAATCTCTTTGGAATACTGAGCTTTTATTTCTACACCACAAAAAAGGATCTCACGAAAGTAAACGTTCAAGTCCATGACAGAATGACCTTTTTTTTTTAACATTCTTTCATTTTAATTGGTACTCCACACTTCAGACCTTTCCTAAAACTTTGAATATTGTCAATAATGCAACTAGCTCAGTGAATATTGCGAATATTGCATTCAAAGGAAGTAGCAATATAAAAATATTTTAAGTCCTTTAATGTCCTCCTTCTGAAGACAGGCATGTGTGGTTAAAATATACTTAAATTCCAAATATGGTGAGAGCTGGTCTTAGGATGTGAATGTCAAGTTTAAGCAACACAATTTTAGTTTGTAAACCAGAATATATTCTTTCTGTACTACTTTCTGATTTTTGAGCATATGTATTCTATTCCTAAATGGGAAAAATATGTTCAGTTTAGTTCAAATCCTTTGCTTTTTTTTGTTTTTGTCTGAGTACTATACTTTTTCAGAGGAGAGACTTCATCTCCTACTGAATTATGTGAATGAATATTCAGACAGACTGTGCCTTCTGCATAGCCATCTTTTATTTCTTAAACCCCTGAGCTACCAGTTTTAAATCAAACATACAGCTTTTGCCCAGTCATTTAGAGAAAGTCAGAATGGAAATTAAAGCCCAGGCTGTTGAGGCAATTAGGTCATCTTCTGTGCCCTCTGCTACCATTCAGTCAACGAATATTTTCCAGTTTCATCATTTTAATGTAAACAACCTACATTTGGACTTTGAAAGTCTCCACTGTTCTTCGTTAAGTGAATGGCAGTGTAGGAAACCCTTCCTCATTTTTCTTGGGGGAGAATGGCACACATGAATGAGAAAAAAAGAAGGTGATACCTCCTAAAAGTTTGTCATTGTGACATTCATAGGCTTTGAATAAATCTATAGATGAAAAGGCCTTCTCTCTGCAGATGATTACATGAAATAAAAAATAAGTAAATAAAAGGCTCATAAACACACTACAGGAGTGGAATGTTGATGGTGGAAAACAGCCTATCTACCTTGTTTTGACATTTCAAACTTTAGACATTTTGTGTTGAGTTCACATGTCCAGATGTATGCGGAACACCTCCATACACCACATCTTCCCAAGGCATGCTCATCTTCCCAGAAATGGTACCTGAAGGAGTGCAGGCCTAACCCCAACAATATTTTTAAAAACTCTCTCTCTATATATAACTATATATACATAGAGTAAAACCTGTATCTTACTATATGTAATATATATAGTAATATATATTATAATAAGGTTCCTATTTATAAAGGAAAGAAGTTTAAATGACTTGCAGTTCAGCATGGCTGGAGAGGCCTCAAGAAACTTACAATTATGGGAAAGGGGAAGCAAACACATCCTTCACAGGATGGCAGGAAGGAGATGAATGAGAGCCAAGTGATTCAGGGAAAGCCCCTTATAAAATGATCAGATCTTATGAGAACTTACTCACTATCATGAGAATGGCATGGGGGAAACTGCCCCTATGATTCAATTATCTCCCACCATGTCCCTCCCATGACATATGGGGATTATGGAGCCACAATTCAAGATGAGGTATGGTCAAATCATATCGTGAGGTTTTATTATTTAAGACAGGAGAAGAGTAATCCTCCACCATTTAGACTGGAGATGAAGTACAGTGAACATTTATAGTCTCATTAGTTGAAGAATACATTTCGAAGAGAGAAATGTTAATTTCGTTATATTGCTAATGAAATGATCTAGGCTTTCACTGCTCTCTGGAAATGTGGAGAAGTGGACCAGGATTTTATTTGGGTTGTTTTATTTAAAATGTATATTATATAAAGAAATCATGGTTTGTCAAAGTAACAGAGCGCTATTTTTGGCTTACAATGGGACTTCCGTAGCTCCACCTGTTAATATCGGTGATCATTTTGGTTTTAAGAGGCCAGTACCTGATTGGATGATGAAAACTTGGATCTCAAAGCCATCACCCCAGGCACGTGATTTTATTAACATCTGTGGGCGTCTCTCCTGGCTCCCACATCAACCCTTCATCCTGGCTCATTTTCTCTGCTTGTTTTTGTTTGGTTGTTTGTATGCTTTGGGTGGGGAGAGGGGACACATATTTTGCTCAGGGCACCTTTTTCAGTCATGAAACGTAGCCTGTCGTATAAGCTGAAAAGGAACTTGGGTTGTTTCAAGTTGCGTTACGTAGTAAGTTTTTTGATCCCTAAAAAAAAAAAAGGACTGAGGTTACTAAAAGTGTTATTGGCACTGATAAAAGAGCTATGGTGAATTGTGGTTTGTTTTTGCAAGGTGTGGAAAAGGCCTCCTTGGTTCTGTGATGATGGCTGTAGTGAAGGTGCATGTGGTGCCATTTTCCACGTTCAGTATTTCAACACCACCAATATGTGGCTCTGGAGTATGGGACGGGCAAGTCCAAGAACTCAGTGAGGCATGCCATGTGACTCCAATGGTCAGTCAGAGCTGTTCAGCATGGAACTGTGGTCCCAAAAGCATGAGGGATGGAGGCAGAAGGAACTCATTTGAACTGAGTGTCTTTAACTTGTTCCAATCCTCACTACTCTCTGTGAATATAACTCTGTGAATGGGTTAGGTGGGGAAACTCAAAAAAGTAAATGCATGTTTTCACAAACAAATTATATCATTGTTAATGGTTTTCCTAAGTGAGACAATATGCTCTCATCTCCTGAAGCTACATTGTAAGAATGGCGGTGTGTATGAGCGGGTGTATACACATACATATGCGCATATGCCAACACATTAACTAGGAACTAGTTCTTGCAGAAAATGTTTTTCTCAGCCATTGTAACACACTAGATAAAAGCAAGTATGTGTGCATATATATTATATATATATATACATACACACACATATGTATGTACATATATATACACACATATGTATGTACATATATATACACACATATATGTACATATATATATCTGAAGGAAAATATGATTTTTCATTAGTTGTTTTCCTTTTCTTATCTCCATCATTCACCAAACCTACATTATATTAAACAGTCCATAACACCTGGCCTGGACAACAGAGTGAGACCCTAACTCTACAAACAAACAAAAATTAAAAACAAATTAGTTGGCATGATGGCAAGTACCTGTGGTTCCATCTGAGGTGGGAGGATCACTTGAGCATAGGAGTTCATGGCTGCAGTGAGCTATAATGACACCACTGTACTCCAGCCAGAGACACAGAGCAAGACCCTGTCTCTAAAAAATATACATAAATAAAACATAAAAAATAAAAATAGAAAATTTACAATGAAAGGTGTAAAGTTACCTATGATGGGTCTGGGTGTAGTCTTCATTTAGGAGTGAATACATTGATTAAAGTGAGACCTAAGTAGCAGAAAGTATGTGTTTAGCGACAGGTGCCCATTTTCTCTAGGTCTTCTGGAAGCCTTTTTTTCTAATTTGAGTTCTGATTCCAAAAAAGGTGTTATCGCCTATGCTTATGATGAAACTATCTGTATGTGTGACAAAATGTTACTGTGTCTTGCCCATCAATATTGTGCAATGTGGTATTCTTTCATGGGGCAATTGACAATTTTTACAGCGATCGAACTGGGCACCCTTTACTGAGGCTAAACTCATACAAACGTACACAGATCATAGATTATTCATTTCAGTTTCTACATATAATATGTAATTTATATACAATTGCATGTATGTGCATTTATATAATAATATTTGTATACAACTTATATACTTAAATAAAACCATCATCAATAGCTGTTTAATATATATTTATTTCTAGATAGTTGTATTTATGTACATTTACATAATTGTATTTATATACAGTTTATATTACTGATGAAAGCCTTTATCACTTGCAAACTTACTTATACAAAATACAGTTTATCTGAACATACAATGTATTATATAAATATAAATTATATATTAATATATAGCATATACAATGTCAGATGTATAATAAAATGTGTTTTGTGTACTTATTATTTATTATATATTGAGTATAACTCATTTAAATACAATTTTTTTTTTTTTTTTTTTTGAGACGGAGTCTTGCTCTGTCACCCAGGCTGGAGTGCAGTGGCGCACTCTCGGCTCACTGCAAGCTCCGCCTCCCGGGTTCACGCCATTCTCCTGCCTCAGCCTCTCCGAGTAGCTGGGACTACAGGCGCCCGCCACCACGCCCGGCTAATTTTTTGTATTTTTAGTAGAGACGGGGTTTCACCGTGGTCTCGATCTCCTGACCTCGTGATCCACCCGCCTCAGCCTCCCAAAGTGCTGGGATTACAAGCGTGAGCCACTGCGCCTGGCCTAAATACAATTTTTATATAATGTATTTTATATTATATAATAATATAATTTATATATTACTATTATATATACCTATTTTATATATAAGATATAATAAAATCTACCTAAATCTATAATAAAATATGTATATATCCATGTTCTGCATATGTATTTTTCTTGCTCTTTATGTATTAAAAATACATGCAAACTATATATGTAGTATATTGCAAACTATATAGACATGCATTTTCCAAAAGAAACTGTGTTATAGGTTGTGAGTGAACTTCTAGGCTGATTCACAGGAGCTATTGTTACTATGGTTAGTGGTCCATGGAAACTACAACTTTACTTTCAAGTGGAGCAGAAGAGCTGTAAATAACTGTAATATGATGGCAAGCACATTACGGCACTCTGTGAATCCTGAGGAATCGAACTTTAGTGTGTGTTGTGAACCAGTCAGGAAAGCTCATTTGAGTGGGAGTATGTGTCAAGCCATGTGTCTCTCCCACCGAGATGGATGGACAACATCTGCTTATAGACCATAGGACTGAGAACTATCTGAGGTTGTGTGGAAGTCATGACAAATTGGCAATGTCCTCAGTGTGCTCAGTGTGGGAGGTGGTGATGTCACTGGATCTATGCTTAGCTTTTGTCCCTCTATGGGACAGATTCTGTTGGCCAAATCACTTTTGTGGTCTTGCTCAAGATGAAAAATCAACATGGAAGGCTTAGAGGTTTAGTGCTCTAGTAATGGCAAGAAAGAAAATCAGTGACTAAGATCAATTTATCCTTTGTACAAAACAGCTTTTTAAGCAGCAGGAGCTGGCTGTTATATAGAGCCACCTAGTATGTTCTTTCATTTGTCACTTTTATTGAGCATCTATTATATTCCAGATTCAGGCCAGAAAGCAAATTCTGTGCTGGTAATAGAGAGGTAAAATAGGCCATCCGTGTACTCTAAAAAATCCTGCAAATGTGTGGACATTCATAAGAACGTTGTTAAGATATTTAGTTCAGGTATGTATTACTTTCTTTCATTTTTCTGGTATACATTACTTTTTTTTCTTTCATCCTCATCCCTCTCTCCTTCGCTTCCTTCCTTCTTTCCTTACTTCCCTCCCTCCTTCCTTCTTTTTCTCTATTTTCCTTGCTTTTTTCCCTCCCTCCTTCCCTCCCTGCCTCTCTCCATTCTTCTTTCCTTCATTCCTTCCTTCTTTCCTTCCTTTATTTCTTCTTCCCTCTTTCTTTTATGCTATTTGTGTGAGTGATAAAATCTCAGGGCTCCTTAAAATATTAAAGGGAAAATGAAGATAATTCTATTGAAGAACAGATCAAATAGGAAAGAGGAATGAAAAGAAAGCCTCCTGGAATGACAAATAAGCATGTCCTTTATGATTTAATAAAATTTTTCATATACCGTATTTGTATAGCTGGTTAGATTTTAAAACTTTGTCAAACCCTATATTTGTAAAACCTTAGTTTTCATTTTAGTAAATTACATGGATGAATGCACACATAAAGCAGATTACCTTGATTCAACAAAAACATTCAAATATCAGTGATTTTTTTTTAACATAGAGTAGTGGAAACAGCTTCATTAATTTATGGCTATTTCCTACATAATTTTTAAAATCAATAAGCAACAGTCAGATATTTCAGCATTTTTAAGGCATGAACAGTACCTTGAATTCTAAAATATTGTAGTCTAAAACATCTGGTAACATCACAGGTAATTGCTTCAAACTCTACCTCCCCTCATATAATTTACTTTTTTTAACAATTTAAGGTCTTTTAGAGTCATGAAAGAACCTTTAAAATGGACAACATCATTCATACTGTTTAGCTAGGATTGCTTAAAGATGGAGCATAGATTACGTTGTCTCAGAGGAAAATATTTTATGAAGATTCTTTTTTTTATGTTCTTGGATACATGTGCAGAATGTGCAGGTTTATGACAGAGGTATACGTGTGCCATGGTGGTTTGATGGACCTATCAACTGGCCATCTAGGTTTTAAGCCCCACATGCATTATGTATTTCTCCTAGAGCTTTGCCTCCCACTTTCTCCCACCCTGCAACAGGCCCCAGTGTGTGAAATTCCCCTCTGTGTGTCCATGTGTTCCCATTGTTCAAATTGGACTTATGAGTGAGAACATGTGGTGTTTGTTTTCAGTTCCTGTGTTAGTTTGCTGAGAATGATGGTTTCCAGCTTCATCACGTCCGTGGAAAGGACATGAACTCATTCTTTTTCATGGCTGCTTGGTATTCCATGGTGTATCTGTGTCACATTTTTTTCTATCCAATCTATCACTGATGATCATTTGGTTTGGTTCCAAGTCTTTGCTATTGTAAATAGTGCTTCAGTAACCATACCTGTGTATGTGTGTTTATAGTAGAATGATTTATAATCCTTTGGGTATATATGCAGTAATGGGATGGCTGAGTCATATGGTATTTCTGGTTCTAGATCCCTGAGGAATCTCCACACTGTCTTCTGCAATGGTTGAACTGATTCATAGCCAACAAATGTATGAAAAAAAGCTCATCATCACTGGTCATTAGAGAAATGCAAATGATTCTTTAAAAAGTATAACTCCCAAATCAGGTATTCTATCTTGAAGAGGCTCCCTGGTCCAATATTTCTGGAAAACCTCATGTATCATTTGCCTCTCTTGAATTTTACCCTGAAGACAGACACATTATGGCCTTAAAGCCTCCTGTACTAATGGATTTAGCAGGCATGACAACTAACTTAAGGTTGGTTCTTTGCAATGAATTTTAATCAAATTAACTACCTAACAGTATTGAGAATACTTCCATTGACACAGAGCAGAAAGAAGTGCTAACAGGGTATGAAGTATCTTTAAATTACCAAAATAATTTGGAGAAATGAACTTGTTGATTTTTTCTTTATTTTACTTACTTATTCAAAACTTGTTGAGTGCCAAGAAGTGGGATACAAAGACAATGAAATTGTTTATTTTTCCGATATTAACCATAGGCTAATATTATTTTGCACCTCTGGTCTTATGTTTGAGAACAAATAAGTTTTATCTGAATATTTTATCTCTTGTGTGGTGTGTGTGTGTGTGTTTAATCTCTCATGCCCTGTGTCAAAAATTAAGAAAAAGAACAGTTTGATTCAGTCTTCACACATCTTTCTTAAACAGTTAAAGGCAAAATCATCAGAGCTACATGGAACAAATATTAGGAATTAGGTTCATGTTTGAATTCTCAGAGGGTGATTATATGGCTCAATTTTAATTTCTTCAACAGACAGAGTACTATTGTTGATGAACAAGGAGACAAAAGTATTTGATAAACATTATGTAGTTAATATGATTCTTGAGGGAGGGGAGAAGGCTGCCTGTCTTAGATAATGCTTTCGATGGTAGGTTTGTCCTAGCCTTGAGGTAGCAGGCTTGCTCTGTTGGCTGAAGAAGACTTAACATGCATGCCAGTATTGCAAATTTACCTACATGCCAAGTGTATGCTGTATGGGAAGATATGAATAATGTAGATCCCATTACAGAGAATGATGTGGAACAGATAAACTTAATGCATCAGAACCATTGAGAAGTAGACAAGACATTTAGAAAATAACAACAGCAACAAAAACAAATATAAACAAACCACAATCAAAACCGTTACATTTGGGTTTCTAGTTGCCTGTTACCACAGAGGGTTCTGGTTACTAGCTAAAATGTAACCCAGTAGGAAGGTCAACACAAGGCACTTCATGCTGTGTAAAACAGTAACAAACAGTAAGGATGACTCAGGGAGAAAGGGTAACAAGTTATATTGAAGTTAAATGCCAGACAGAAAGTGTAACAGTTACATGGAAATTAAATACCAGTTACCTGTGGAGAGACTGAAAATACAAAGCAGACACAGGAAGGGTAGTAGTAGGACAAGGCACTGGGTGGGGGTGGGGTGGTGGGAATCTGAATTTGTTGCAGCTTGAAATTGCAGCTTGAAACTAACCAGCCAACTCTAATGAGGGCATTGATATGGGAAAAACACTGCCTCAGAAAAAAAAATCTGACAACCTAGGTAGAGATGAAATGGTACCATATTCTGAGGATGGAATAGTAATTCACACATGGCTTCACATAAAATTTGTGTGACAATGATTATTTACTATGATTCAGTCTGCCATGACAATTCTACCAGTAAAATAACTTTCTAGGATTTATTTGATATCAGTTGATAAGCCTACCTTAAATGAATAACCAGAATATGACAACAGAAAATTAATGTAAAATTACACAAATAGTTATGTGTCTAGATACTTCACTATCGAATGTATTTGGGCATTTAATCTAGTCAAATCTGAATAATAAAAAATTCTTTCTTTCTAAACCAACATTTATCTTGATATTATATATACATATGTAAATTACAACCATATATTTGCATATGTAAATTACACAGCAATTTACACATAGATACATACATAGCTCACTTTTTTGTTGGGGAACACATTTTCCTGAAGGTTTTTAAACTAATAATTATTCTACCTGTAATACTATAGCAGTATTGGTAAAAAGTTCAAATGTAGCTGGGTGGAGTGCTTCATTCCTGTAATTCCAGCATTCTGGAAGGCCAACACAGGAGGATTACTTGAGTCCACCACTTTGAGAACAGCCTGGAAAATCCTATACGTACAAAAAAAAAAAAAGTAAGCCAGGTGTGGGTGGTGCATGTCTGTAGTCCCTGCTACTCATGAGGCTGAGGTATAAGGATCACTTGAGGAGTTTGTCAGGAGTTTGAGGCTACAGTACACTATGATCTCACTACTGCATTGCAACCTGGGCAACAGACTGACACCCTGTCTTTTAAAAAGAATTCAAATATATCATTTATGTGGACAGAATCTGACTGGTGTCATTGTGTTGCTGAATCATTCCAGGGTATGCATTTACCTTTTCTCTCTTGACTTTAAACAGCTTATGCAAAAACAAACAACTAAATAGAGAAGCAGTCTGCAAAACTATATTTAAAAGTAAACCATACTCCCTCACCCGTGACTCCACAAAAATACCGTTTTATGTAGAGAAACCACAGACGGTGCAGCCCCCAAACCTGGAGCATCCTCAGGTACCTTGGGGTGTTCTGGAGTGAAAGGCTAAATCTTAGAGGCATTTGTTCACACCTGGGTAGGCATCCTGATTGGCTAGTGAAGAAACAGCTGTCCATGCCGTGGTCAGTTTTAGGCTTTCCTGGAAGGGAATTTATCCAGCACTGGGGGTTCCTGAAGATGCTTATGGCAAGTTATGTTCAGTGACGCGAGCTGCATCCTGATTTATCTGTTATTCAATCTGTACTTCATAATAAAAAAGGTCTGCTTTGAAAATGAAGTCATGCACTTTGCTTTATTTTGCCCATTTGATGTTTCTTCTAATGTTGTAAGCTTCTCATGAATTGGCATAAGCAGATGTGTTAAAAATTGATCCATCCAGGACATTTTTGCTAGTCTTAGCTCACCATAGCAGGTCAGAATGGAAGACAGTTGCTTCTCTTTCCTCCTCCCTTCCTCTCCCCATCCCACCTCACATCTGACATCCTTCCCCTCTTAGGAAAAAAATCCTCTGTTCAAATTAAAAAGCGTGGCCTGGTATGATGGCTCATGTCCGTAATCTTAGCACTTTGAGAAGCCAAGGAGAGCAGATCACTTGAGGTCAGGTATTCAGTCAGTGATACACTCTCTATACTAAAAATACACAAATTAGCCAGTTTTGGTGTCATGCACCTGTAGTCCCATCTACTTGGGAGGCTGAGGCAGGAGACTTGCTTGAACCTGGGAGGTAGAGGTTACAGTGGGCTAATATCATGCCACTGGACTCCAGCCTAGGTGACAGAGCGAGTCTCTGTTTCAAAAAAAGAAAAAAAAATATCGAAAATTTTTCAAGTATATACTGTCCACATCTTGCAACTGTTTCACACTTCACTGGGATTATGAAGTGAAATGGAGTGCTATTATTACCTTGTTACCTGCTTTCAATTTGGAAAGGTAAAAATGTCCTTCAGGGCTATTGAACTGCCTGCACTGAACTTAAAGTACAGTTTACTGGAATATTCATGATGAAATTGAAAAAATAGAATTACAGATTGTTAGGACTTGAATGTACTTGAGCAATCATTTGTATTCCCTCATGTACACAAGGAAATGGAGTCACAGAAAGTTTCAGGGATTTATCCCCATACTTTTAGACACTGAAATGTTCCTGAAATGAAATGAAATACTCCCAATTTTTAATGTATCTGCTTATGTCAATTCATGACAAGCTTACAAAATTAGAAGAAACATCAAATGGGCAAAATAAAGTGAAGTGCATGATTTCATTTTCAAAACAGACTTTTTTTATTATGCAGCAGTGATTGAATAACAGATAAATCATTTCAATGAAATGATCAATGAGAGAAAACAAGAAAAGATATGTCCTGCATTAAAAGCTGCATTTGGTGGTAACTCATTTTGGTTTATGAGTTATGATGAATGCATCTTAGCTGTTTCTAACCCACCCCATTCCCTATTTTTATTTGTCAGTTAAAACACAGCATTTTTCCTTTTTTTTTGGAAGTGTTAATTGCATTTGTTTAATGCATCTTGCTGTGTCTCAGGCATTGTTAAGAAGGGATAAAACCTTTTTTCAGGGATGATTCCTTCCTTTCCTTAACAGGGCTTTGTCTGTGATGGGAACTTTAAGTTTTACTTAATTATTTATTTGTCGTTGTTTTTAAGAGATAGGGTCTCACCAGCTTGCAAAGGCTGGTCTCAAACTCCTGGGCTCAAGGGATCCTTCTGACTGACGTCTTGAAACACTGGGATTACAGGCTTGAGCCACAGCACTTGGCTCTATCTTTCTGCAAAAAAACAGCAGTTCTAATTCTCTCTCCATCTATGTCTAGACCAGGGAGATATAATCAAGAGAAAAGAAACATCTACCTTCATTAGATTAAGAATCAAAAGGGCCTATAGGCAAAAAGGCTCCAGGACCCTCTTGGGTGAGCCTGTGCATTGAAATCTTCAGCGTCATAGAGACACAGAAGTCCAAATAGGAAATTGGATTTGCCCTATTTTCTTAGCCTCCTCTGATCTGTGACCGTTTCTTAGTCTTTCTTTGTTTTTCATGACCTCAATAGTTTTGTGGTATTAATATTATGGAAAATGTCCACCACCTGGGGTCTGTCTGATGTTTTAGACAGGGATATGTGTTTTGGGGAGAAAGTCTGCAGAGATGAATCAATCATTTATATCAGTATGGGCACATGGATGTTTTGGATATACTTTAGGTTTTAATTCAATACTATGTTACTGTGAGTTGTTCTACTTTATATTCTTTGTGGCCATGATGAGACATTAAAAAGTCTATTCACTTGAATAGCAAGTAAATGAGAGGACTCAATGGCAAATCACTCTTAGAGAAAATCTTAACCCTGCTGATTCATGGATGCTCAGCTTGCAGAAACACCTTCTTTGATCAGGAAACCTCAGTGGACAGGCAAACCTTACAGTGTCCTTGAACATGCTTCATTACTTTAATCTATGACCTTCCTATGCAGTAAGCAAAAACACCCGTACCACAGCTTAAGAGCAGGGCATAGGTCATTACTTCCCACTACTCATCCTAGTGTCTTTTGATAAAGAGGAATAAAGTTGAAGGAACATATTACTAACCAGAAGGCTTCCAGGAGACCCCATTGATCAGGATAGATGTTGCAGTCCCCATATAAATGGCTGTGTGCATCATTTCACAACCATCTATATTTCAAAAGGTGATATCATCCTCTTCATGTTATGATGTATTTTAACATAAAATTTTATTATGCATATAGGCAGTTATTATATAAGGATTGCTTAAGAAGCAATCATTTTTTTAAAAAAAATCATGTAACTGGATCCATTCTCTGAATAAAGAATATAAGCAAATCATAACCATTCAAAGGGGCTTTTAAAGGATGATTTTTTTCTTATGGTTAAGGAATGAGGAGTAGTATAGGAAAGAAATACAGAAACTTTGAAAAAAATGTAAAACTGGATCATCATTCCATAGGCTAGTACTTAATAGTAAATAACTTGTATAATTTGTTCCCATGATTTTCTGAAAATTTTAAACCATAGACAACAGTTCTCTATCTACATCTATGTGTTTATCTGTATTTATATCATATGTATGTATATACATTTATATTTGCATATATATAACATCTTTGTTCATATGGTATCTGTACCAGTATTAGAGTCTATAGCTACAGCATATCAATAACTGTATCTATATCATATTGTACATTTTCTTATCTATATCTTAATCATATCTGTTTTTATATGTGTATCTGTACAAATATCTTTACTGATATTCATATTACATATCTATATGTAGATCAATCTGTATTTCTACACCATTTGAACTTACATTTCATACAATATTATAGCATAAGCCATTTAAGGATTATTAAAAATCTTTATAAGCATTTTTCATGATCAAGTTTCTCAAAAGATTATGCTTTAACCTATCCAGTTCTTTGTATATTTTTTGACATTTAGGTTATTTTAATGCTTTTGCTCCTCTAAGTTATTTCCCTTTTTTTTTTTTTGCTCCACACCTGTCCCTCCTCTAACGTGTTTTCAAATTCTTCCTTGTAAATTGTGCATTCCTCATTCTAGGGGCATTACTTATTTTCTTTTGCTTGCTTCAAAAAACATTCTGCATTGGTCTGTACACATTTTCCCTCTTACATCCTTTCTGTAAACATTTGTATTCAGTTGAAATCTTATGGAATACTTTACCACAGAAAATTTCTGGTGTATGCCAAAAAGAGAAAAGAAAATAGAATAATGGATCCCATGTGCCCATCATTTGCTTCAGCAATTATGAATGCGTAGTGTAATTTTTAGTATTTAACCTCATTTATGTTTCCATTCTTATTATGGCATGACGCAATTTATTTAAAGATAGTTCAGTGAGAACCATTCACTCCCCTGGAAAGGAGTCTGGAGCCCAGAATTCAAAGTGGTCTGGCTCGGCGGGTCTCATCCCCACCGAGTCTAGCAAGCCAAGATCCACTGGCTTGAAATCTTGCTGCCAACACAGCATTCTGAGGTCAACCTGGGACACTCCAGCTTGGTGGGGGGAGGGGCGTCTGCCATTGCCAAGGCTTGAATAGGCAGTTTTACCCCCACAGTGTAAAGAAAGCCACCTGGCAGTTCAAACTGGTCAGAAGTCTCCACAGCTCATCAAGGCCACTGTGTCAAGACTGCCCCTCTAGATTCCTCCTCTCTGGTCAGGGCATCCCTAAAAATAAGGCAGCAGCCCAGTCAGGCGCATGTAGTTAAAACCCCCATTTCCCTGGGAAAGAGCACCTGGGGGAAAGGGCAGCTGTGGGTGTACCTTCAGCAGACTTAAACGTCCCTCCCTGATGGCTCTGAAGAGAGCAAAGGCTCTCCCAGTGCAGCGTTCAAGCTCTGCTAAGGGTCAGACTGCCTCCTCAAATGGGTCCCTGAACCCTGTGTATACTGACTGGGACACACCTCCCAGCAGGGGCCAACAGACACCTCATACAGGAGAGCTCTTGCTGGCATCTGGTGGGTGCTCCTCTGGGATGAAACTTCTAGAGGAAGGAGCAGGCAGCAATCTTTGCTGCTCTGCAGCCTCTTCTGGTGATTCCAAGGCAAACAGGGTGTGGGATGGACCTGGAGCAATCTCCAGCAGAACTGCAGCAGAGAGGCCTGTTAGAAGGAGAACTAACAAACAGAAAGGAATAGCACATCCACTCAGAGGCCCCATCTGAAGGTCACCAACATCAAAAATCAAAGGTAGATAAATCCATGAAGATGGAGAGAAACCAGTGTAAAAAGGCCGAAAATTCGAAAAACCAGAATGACTCTTCTCCTCCAAAGGATCACAACTCCTCAGAAGGGAGGGAACAAAACTGGATGGAGAATGATTTTGATGAATTGACAGATGTAGGCTTCAGAAGGTGGATAATAACAAATTCCTCTGAGCTAAAGAAGCATGTTCTAACCCAATGCCAGGAAGATAAGAACCTTGAAGAAAGGTTAGATGAATTTCTAACTAGAATAACCAGATTAGAGAAGAACATAAATGACCTGATAGAGCTGAAAAACACAGCATGGGAACTTCATGAAGCTCACACAAATATCATTAGCTGAATTGATCAAGTAGAAGAAAGGATATCAGAGATTGAAGATCAACTCAATGAAATAAAGTGAGAAGACAAGATTAGAGAAAAAGAATGAAAAGGAATGAACAAATCCTCCAAGAAATATGGGACTTTGTGAAAAGACCAAATTTAAGTTAGAGTGGTGTGCCTGAAAGTGACAAGGACAATGGAACCAAGTTGAAAAACACTCTTCAGGTGTTATGAAGGAGAACTTACCTAACCTAGCAAGGCAGGCCAACATTAAAATTCAGGATATACAGACAATACCACAAAGATACTTCTCGAGAAGAGCAACCCCAAGACACATAATTATCAAATTCACAAAGGTTGAAATGAAGGAAAAAATGTTAAGGGCAGCCAGAGACAAAGGTCATGTTACCCACAAAGGGAAGCCTGTAAGGCTAATAGCAGTTCTCTTTGCAGAAACCCTGCAAGCCAGAAGAGAGTGGGGGCCAGTATTCAACATTCTTAAAGAAACGAATTTTCAACCCAGAATTTCATATCTAGCCAAACTAAGCTTCATAAGTGAAGGAGAAATACAATCCTTTACAGACAAGCAAATGCTGAGAGATTTTGTCACCACCAGGCCTGCCTTACAGGCACTCCTGAAGGAAGCACTAAATATGGAAAGGAACAACTTGTACCAGTCACTGCAAAAGTATACCAAATTGTAAAGAACATTGACACTATGAAGAAACTGCATCAACTAATGTGCAAAATAACCAGCTAGCATCATAATAACAGGATCAAATTCATATATAACAATATTAACCTTAAATATAAATGGGCTAAAATCTCCAATCAAAAGGCACAGACTGGCAAACAGGATAAAGCATTAACACCAATTGGTGTGCTCTGTTCAGGAGACTCATCTCATGTGCAAAGACACATATTGGCCCAAAATAAAGGGATGGAGGAATATTTACCAAGCAAATGGAAAGCAAAATAAAAGAGCAGGGGTTTCAATCCTAGTCTCTGATAAAACTCACTTTAAATCAACAAAGATCTAGAGACAAGGGCATTACATAATGGTAAAGGGATCAATGCAAGAAGAAGAGCTAACTATCGTAAATATATATGCACCCAGTATAGGAGCACCCAGATTAATAAAACAAGTTCTTAGAGACCTACAATGAGACCTAGAATGCAACACAGTAATAATGGGAGACTTTAACACCCCACTGTCAATATTAGACTGAACAATGAGACAGAAAATTAGCAAGGATATTCAGGACTTGAACTCCGCTCTGGATCAAGTTGTATCAAGTGGACCTAATAGACATCTATAGAAGTCTACACCTCAAATCAACAGAATATACATTCTTATCAGCACTTCATCTCAATTCTTCTAAAATTGACCACATAATTGGAAGTAAAGCACTCCTCAGCAAATGCAAATGGATTGAAGTCATAACAAACAGTCTCTCAGACCACAGTGCAATCAAATTAGAACTCAGGATTATAAATCATTATACTATAAAGACACACGCACACATATATGTATTACAGCACTATTCACAATAGCAAAGACTTGGAACCAACCCAAATGCCCATCAGTGATAGACTAGATAAAATGTGGCACATATACAACATGGAATTCTATGCAGCCATAAAAAGGATGAGTTCATATCCTTTGCAGGGACATGGATGAAGCTGGAAACCACCATTCTTAGCAAACTAACAAAGGAACAGAAAACCAAACACCACGTGTTCCCACTCATAAGTGAGAGTTGAACAATAAGAACACATG
>NW_026652300.1:1381795-1397075 GCF_009828535.3 Hylobates moloch
CTATAAATTCTGAATTTAGGTTTCCCTCCTCTTAGGAATTCCATCAAAATTACATGAGTAGCACTATTCTAAATTTTTACCTACTATCATTAAAAAAAATGACTTTACTCAAAGCCCTGACACTCATTGGAGCAGGTTGATATGGTAGAAAATTCTAGCCCTATGCAACTGGAGTGATCTTGATGCTAAGACAATATGACCGAAAGCCTTGTCCTTTCCTTTTGGCTATATGAATATTTTCTAACTTTTGTGAACAAAATATGTCTCATTTTCCTCATGACGGTGTTTCAAAATGAATCGATGGGTGTTTTTCAGTTATTAGTGGATAGGAGCTCTCTTAGCTCAGCCCTTCAAAAGCTTGTGTTTGATGTTGTAATTTTGTAAATTATCTCAATGTATGCATATCTGCATACACACATAATCCCCTACCTAAAAGATCAACATATGCTTCAAATTTCTTCCTTTTTTTTTTTTTTTTTTTTTTGAGACAGGGTCTTGTTCTGTTGCTCACGTTGGAGTGTAGGAGTACAATCATAGCTCACTGCAGCTTTTGAGCTCCTGGGCTCAGGCGATCTTCCCACCTCACACTTCAGCCTCCCCTGAGACCACAGGCATGTACCACCACACCCAGTTGATTTAAAATCTTTTTTTGTACAGATGCAGTTCCTATGTTATTCAGGATGGTCTTGAACTTCTGGCCTCTAGTAGTCCTCCTGCTTCAACCTCCTCAGAGTACAGGCGTGAACCATAATGCCTGGCCCCTTACTATTTCTATATTTTATTTTTAGCATAAGTCTATGAAAGAAGTATATTTCTCATGGTTTGTTGAACTGCACACATGATGATGTTGAAGGATCTGCACAATGGTTATGATGGTTGCTGTCACTGCACTATAGTACTTTAAAAAAAGTAATGAAAATATTCATTTCTCACTATAATAGTCATACAGGCATTTATCTGTTGCTTTAGAATTTGGAAACTTCTTTTTATATTCATAGTTGTATTTCATTCTGCTAGCAGGTTAGGCAGATTCATCCTGTCCCACTTTCCAGTGTTAGAAACAGGTGTCCTGAGGCAGTGAAGTAGTTGTTGGAAAATCACTGTGGTTTGCTTTCTAGGTGTTTTCTTGTCCTCTGAGTACAAAAGTATCATAATACATGGCACCTTCCCACAAGAAGTTTAGAGTGTGAAAAGTCAATGTATTAATGTACATATAGGATCCACTTCCACTCAAAGCAAAACACATTGAGGCAGGGATCAGAGCTCAGCGGGTGTACATGATGGCGTTTAATTATCCTAAATTACTTGATACAATCAATATACACTAAGTCTTTGTTATGATGCTACCCATCATTTTTGGAGTCAGGAGCTTTCAACTTTCATCTAACTAAAAGATGAACATCTGCATTTTATATTAGGTGGTCTGGAAGCCATAGTAGTGTTAGAGAGCACATAGGGAATGTTTTAGTCCATTTAGATTACTGTCAGGAAATACAATAGACTGTGTGGCTTATAAACACCAGATATTTATTGCTGAGTTCTGGAGGCTGGGAGTCCGAGATCAAGGTGTGGCAGATTTAGTGTCTAGTGAGGACACACATCCTGGTTTGTAGATAGTGCCTTTTCCTTGTATCCTCATGTGGTGGAAGGGATAAGGGAGCTCTCTGAGTTCCCTTTTATGAGGGCACCAATCCCATTCATGAGGCTCCAACCTCATGACCTCATCACCTCCCAAGGGCCTCACCTCCTGATATCATCATCTTGGGGGCCATGATTTTAACATAGGAATTTGGAGCAACACAACCATTCAGATTATAGCAGAGAGAGAGGGATGAGACTTGCCCAACTCCATAAAGCCATGTGAATATTTACAATTCCATTCCTATTTCCATTTTTTAATATTGAGTTATGAACTTTATTGATGTCTCCTGGTATTTTTCAAAATGTTCTAGAGCTCTCATGATCAATATTAAACCTTTCCCATTCAAAGGACATGATTATTTTGTGTGAGTAATGTGTTGCTATTTGACAAATGAGTACAACTATAAATAAAACGACTATCTTGATATAGGAAATAAATACACTTGTCGAGATATACTATAATGCTTTTGTAGTCAAAACAATGATGGTGCTGGCATGGTGACTCATGCTTGTAATCCCAGCACTTTGGGAGGCCGAGGGAGGTGGATGACTTGAGGTCAAGAGTTCGAGACTAGCCTGTCCTACATGGTTAAACCACATCTCTACTAAAAATACAAAAATTAGCCAGGCATGTTGGTGCATGCCTGTAATCCCAGATACTCTGGAGGCTGAGGCAGGAGAATCACTTGAACCCAGGATGCAGAGGTTGCAGTGAGCCAAGACGGTGTCACTGCACTCTAGCTGGGCACCAGAGCGAGACTCCATCTCAAAAACAAAACAAACAAACAAAAAATGATGGATAGAATAGGATATAATTTAAATGAAAACAGTAAGGGGAGTTGTATGCTCTCAAATGTCATTATGCACAGTCTAATATGTCCCTTTCTCTCTGCCACTCTACCTGCTAATTTGCTTCCTTAATTCAGACTTATCTATTTGGTTATTAGTTATAATATAGGTTGACAATTATGCAGCTTTTCTTCTTTACTAAGACCTGTTCCAAGTGCTTTTTATATTAACTCATTGGTGTCAACCACTGTACCCCACAGCAACCATTAGTGTTAGTTTCCTATCTGTGCTGTGGTAACAAGTTACTACAGACCTAGTGGCTTCATAGAGTTCTAGCATTCAGAAGTCCAAAATGAGACTTAGGAGGATAAAATCAAGGTATAATCAGGACTACATTATTTTTGGAAGCTCTACCAGAGGATACATTTCCCTACCATTTCCAGATTCTAGAAACTTCCTACTTTCTTTGGCTCATTGGCTCCTTTCTCCACCTTTAATGGCAGTAGACTGAGTCCTTGTTCTGTCATCTTTTTGTTTGTCCATCTTTTTCCCTTTTCTATGGGCCCACTGGATAACCTGGAATCATCTCCTGATTTCAAGGTCTGCTGACTGGGAAGCTTAATTCCACCAGCCTCTTTTGTTCAAATCCCTTTTCCAGGTAAGACCACACAAAATCACAAGTTCTGCATGTTAACACATGGGCATCTCAGGGGGAACATTATTATGCAGACCACACAGTTGTTATCTTCATTTTACAGCCAAGAAAGACAAACAGAGTTAAGTCACTTACTCAGATTGTTGGGCTGTTAAGTAGTAGACCTAGTTAAAATTAAGAGCATACACAGGAAAGCTGGGCAGTGTTGTGATCACGGCCATTGCCCCCTAAAGATTCAATGAAAAATCATGGAGATAATCAGTGACTATTACTGTCCACTCAACTGGGTTGCACAGAGGGAGAGAGAGACCAAGAGCCTGGCTGGCTGATGGGAATGTTTTACCCTATTGCCAGCAGTGTTGGTTCCTGGGTTCTCTGCACTGTGGCTTTCTAAAGAGCAGAGCAGCTTTGGTGACCCCGCTCGCTGTGTCATAACTGTAGAGGCCAAGGCTTTTTACCCCCTAAAGTTTTACTGAAAAATTACTGACTAGGCAGACCAATTTACAATTACCAAAATATGAACGTGCTTAATGCAGATACAAAGGAGCCTTCAGAATGAAGACACAACCTCCCTGTGAGATCCTAAAGCTTATGTACCAACCTGAGGTTACAGAAAGAGTGGGGGCTTGGATCCCAGTAATACAGATGATGGGAGGGGGAGAAGAGGAATTCTGTTGAGGAGATTACTAGAACAGAGATTAACTTGTAAATAACTCTTTTTGAAAATTAAATAATCCTTGAGGATAACCTTGGAAAACTGTCTGCTCAGGTGTGGTTTCATCTTGTTTTTTTTCTGCAGTCAATAGGGATATAACAGTAAGGGATTGAAAAACAATTATTCTCCTGGTTGGAGTCTGTGTCTTAGGCAAATAAAGAAACTTCAGCTTCTTTGAGAGAGGCAGTGGGAGAGGGGGAGGTCAGAGAGACCTTGGACTTCCTCAGCTCAGCCTGTCAAAATGCCATATTTTGGGGTATTTGTTTCTGAGCCTCAGCAGGACTCATGTAGTGTTGCGGGATTTGGGGCTTTGCCATGGTGGGACAGATTTTCCCCTGAGATCCTTGTGCATCCAGATTAGTAGGTGCCTGTTCACCTTCAACATGAAAAAACTGACACAAAGCAATGAGTAGGAAATTGGGGATAAACATAATGAAACTAATATGTATATTAAATAACATTTCTCCATATTAAACTGATGTGAAGAATTTAGTCAGGAATTTTTCTGGAAAGAGTAGGCTCCAACTTCCTCAGAGTATGAATTTGTAGGATGCTCTTCTCCATTCACTACTGCACCCAACATTTCTGACAGTTGTCAGAAGAAAGAGACCTGGGATAATCAATCAAACTCAAGACATTTAGGGCATTGTTTACTCGAGATTCATCAGGAGGTCTTCTAACCACCTTGCAAACACTGTAACTCATCAGGGCTTCACAGATGAAATTACTGATTCCATAAACTTGTGAATTGTATTTCCAGAGCCAATGTGAATTCTCTCAGTTATGGTTTTTGTCTTGAAGACTGTGACTTTTATTTAAAATATTGTTTCAATGATGCATTTTCTGAACTCAGTGAAATTATGAAGGGACAGATTTTAAAGTCCATAACCATTTTGTTTTATTAAAACTGCCAAATATTTTTAAAATGGTGTTAAGAGGCAGAAGAAAATGTAAACCTTAGTTACCACTGAGAGGTCCCATTGTTCAGTCATTTCAGCACCACTGCATAGCCTTCCGTAATATGAGAAAAGACTTAATATCCTAGTCATGAGGAGCACAGGGTTTAGGGAAAAATACATACACGGATGTATCTATATATTTATATACATACACACATATACATGCACACACACACATACACAATCAGTGACTTCTTATGATGGTTCAACTAATGATTTTCAACCTTATGATGGTGTGAAGGCAATACACATTGTAGGTGTCCATAAAATATTTAAAGAGCTTTATTCTGAGCCAAATACCAGTGACCTAGGCCTGTGACACAGCCCCAAGAGATCCGGAGAACATGTGCCTAAGGGGGTTGAGCATGATTTTATACATTTTGAAGGGGAGAGAAGTTACAGGCAGACATTCATCAATTCAAGGTATACATTTGTTTCTTCCAGGAAGGTGGCACAACTTGAAGCTGGGGGTTCCAGGCTGTAGATGGATTCAAAGGTTTTCAAATTGGCAATTGGTTGAAGTAGTTGAGTTTATCTAAAGACCTGGAATCAATAGAAAGGAGTGTCTGGGTTAAGAAAAGGTGTTGTGGAGACCAAGGTCTTATGCATAGAGAGTCTCATAGTTGGCCATCCTTAGAAGCAATAAATGGCAACAATTTCCCATTCAGACCCTTGAAAGATGCTAGATGCTCATCTAATCGCATCAAGATGAGCAAAAGATCAGTCAAGGGAAGTAAACCTGAAAAACTTGTTCACGCCACTTTATCTCTCCTTGGATTAGATAGTGTTTGTCTCATGGTTAGAAGACTTCCTGATGAGTCTTGAGCAAACAATGCCCTAAATATCTTGAGTTTGATTAATTATATCAGGTCTCTTTCTTCTGAAAATTCAGGTAAAGAGTAGAATGCAGCTCTTCCTTATAAGAGACAGCTTTGAGGGGCCATTTCAAAATATATGAACGAAGTATATTTTGGGGTACAATGCTTTGATTTCTTTTAGGGCCTGGTATCTATCATGTAATGCTACATCAGAGAGGTTGAAATTTGGTATCTTTTTGTTATCAAGAGTCTGTTCGGTTGGTCTTATGATCTCTGTTTTAATGTTAGTTCTGGTCAGTTGTGCCTGAGTTCCAAAGAGAGAAGGGTATAGTGAGGCATGTCCAATCCTCGTATCCCCTCATGGCCAGAAGAAGTTTTTCAGGATTAGTTTGGAATGCCCTTGGCAGAGAGGGTTTATATTCAGTTAACTGGAGCCTTAGAATTTTAATTTTGGTTTACAGAATTCACTAGAGACTTTGCTATTGTGAATAGCAAAGAAAACATATGTTTACCTCAGTAAACATATGTGTGCATGTGTCTTTATTGTAGAATGATTTATAATCCTTTGGCTATATTCCCAGTAATGGGATTGCTGGATCAAATGGTATTTCCAGTTCTAGATACTTGAGGAATTGCCACATTCTCTTCAGCAATGGTTGAACTAATTTATACTTCCACCAACAGTGTAAAAGTCTTCTTATTTTTTCATAACCTCTCTGGAATCTGTTGTTTCCTGACTTTTTAATGACTACCATTGTAACTGGGGTGAGATGGTATCTCATTTTGGTTTTGATTTGCATTTGTCTAATGACCAATGATGATGACTATTTTTTCATTTGTCTGTTGGCTGCATAAATGTCATCCTTTGATAACTGTCTGTTCATTTACTTTGCCCATTTTTTCTTGGGGTTGTTTCTTATATTCTTGTCAATTTGTTTCTTTTATTCTTGTCAATTTGTTTAAGTGCTTTGTAGATTCTGCATATTAACACTTTGTCAGATGGATAGATTTCAAAAATTCTCTCCCATTCTCTAGGTTGGCTATTCACCTGATGATAGTTTCTTTTGCTGTGCAGAAGCTCTTTAGTTTATTTACATCCCATTTGTCAATTTGACTTTTGTTGCCATTGCTTGTGGGGTTTTGGACATGAAGTCTTTGCCCATGCCCATGTCCTGAATGGTATTGGCCAGGTTTTCTTTCAGGATTTTTATGGTCCTAGGTCTCACATTTAAATCTTTGATCCATTTTGATTTGATTTTTGTAAAAGATGTGAGAAAGGGGTCCAGTTTCAGTTTTCTACATAGCTAGCCAGTTTTCCCAACACCATTTATTAAATAGGGAATCTTTCCCCCCCCCACTTGTGTGTGTCAGCTTTGTCAAAGATCAGATGGTTGTAGCTGAGGCCTCCATTCTGTTCCATTGGTCTCTATATCTGTTTTGGTACCCATACCATGCTGATTTGTTTACTGTAGCCTTGTAGTATAGTCTGAAGTCAGGTAGCATGATGCCTCTAGCTTTGTTCTTCTTGCTCAGGATTGTCTGGAGAATTTGGGCCCTTTTTTGGTTCCATATGAAGTTTAACATACATTTTTCCAATTCTGTGAAAAAGACAGTGGTAGCTTGATGGGGATAGCATTTACTTTAGAAATTACTTTGGGCAGTTTGACCATTTTCATGATATTGATTCTTCCTATCCTTTAGCGTGGAATACTTTTCCATTTGTTTCTGTCCTCACTTATTTCCTTGAACAGTGGTTTATAGTTATTTTTCAAGAGGTCCTTCACATCCCTTGGAAGTTGTATTCATAGGTATTTTATTCTCTTTTTCACAATTGTGAATGGGAGTTCACTCATGATTTGGCTGTCTGTTTTTCTGTTATTGGTATATAAGGATGCTTGTGATTTTTGCACAGAATTTTGTATCCTGAGACTTTGCTGAAGTTGCTTATCAGTGTAGGGAGGTTTTGAGCTGAGACGATGGGGTTTTCTAAATATACAATCATGTCATGTGCAAACAGAGACAATCTGACTCCCTCTTTTTGTAGTTGAATACTCTTTATTTCTTTCTCTTGCTGATTGCCCTGGCCAGAATTTCCAATACTATGTTGAATAGGAGTGGTGAGAGAAGGCATCCTTGCCTTGTGATGGTTTTCAAAGGGAATGCTTCCAGCTTTTGCACTTCAGTATGATATTGGCTGCAGGTTTTTCATAAGTAGCTTTAATTATTTAGAGATATGTTTCATTAATACCTAGTTTATTGAGAGTTTTTAGCATGAAGGGTATTGACTTTTTTGAAGGCCTTTTGTGCGTCTATTGAGATAATCTCATGGTTTTTGTCGTTGGTTCTGTTCATGTGACGGATTATGTTGATTGATTTCTGTATGTTGAATTAGCCTTGCATCCCAAGGATGAAGCCAGCTTGATTGTGTTGGATAAGATTTTTGAGTTGCTGCTGGATTCTGTTTACCCGTATTTTATTGAGGAGTTTCACATTGATGTTCATCAGGGATATTGGTCTGAAAGTTTATATTTCTGATGTGTCTCTGCCAGGTTTTGGTATCAGGATTCTGCTGGCCTCATAAAATGAGTTAGGGAGGATTCCCTCTTTTTCTGTTGTTTGGAATAGTTTCCAAAGGAAGGATACCAGCTTCTCTTTGTACTTCTGGTAGAATTGGGCTGTGAATATGTCTGGTCCTTTTTTATTGGTTGGTAGGCTATTAATTACTGCCTCAGTTTCAGAACTTGTTATTGGTCTATTCAGGGATTCAACTTCTTCCTGGCTTAGACTTTGGAGGGTATATGTGTCCAGGAATTTATTCATTTCTTATAGAATTCCTAGTTTATTTGCATTCTCTGATGGTAGTTTGTATTTCTGAGGGATCACTGGTGATATCCCCTATATCATTTTTTATTGAGTCTGTTTGATTCTTCTCTCCTTTGTTCTTCATTAATCAGGCTATTGATCTACCTATTTTGTTGATCTTTTCAAAAAACCAGCTACTGGATTCATTAATTTTTTGAAGGATTTTTCACGTCTCTGTCTCCTTCAGTTCTTCTCTCATGGCAGTTATTTTATGTATTCTGCTAGTTTTTGAATTTGTTTGCCATTGCTTCTCTAGTTCTTTTAATTTTGATGATAGGGTGTCAATTTTATATCTTTTCTGCTTTCTCTTCTGGACATTAAGTGCTATAAATTTCCCTGTGAACACTGCTTTAAATGTATCCCAGACATTCTGGTACATTATGTCTTGCTTCTCATTGGTTTCAAAGAACATCTTTATTTCTGCCTTCATTTCTCGAAAGGGGAGCTGAAGCCAGGGAGCCAAGTGGTCTGGATTGGTGGGTCCCAACCTGATAGAGCCCGGGAAACTAAGATCTACTAGCTTGAAATTCTTCCTGCCAGAACAGCAGCAATCTGAGATCCACCTGGGATAGTAAAGCTTAGTTGGGGAGGGGAGTCCGCCATTGCTGAGGCTTGATTAGGTAGTTTTATGGCCACAGTATAAATAAAGCTGCTAGGAAGTTCGCTCTGGGTGGAACTCACTGTGGCTCAGCAAATTGGCTGTGCCCAGACTTCCAGATTTCTCTTTCCTGGATATGGCGTCACTGTAAAAAGGCAGTAGTCCCAGTCAGGGGCTTATAGCCAACTTAAATGTCCCTGCCTGAAGGCTCTGAAGACAGCAGCTGACCTCCCAGCAAGCTCTGCTAAGGGTCAGTCTGCCTCCTCAAGTGGGTATACTGACTGAAAGACACCTCCCAGTTGGGGCCAACAGACACCTCATACAGGAGAGCTCTGGGTGGCATCTGGCAGGTGCCCTGCTGGGTCAAATCTTCCAGAGGAAAGAAGAGGCAGCAATCTTTGCTGCTTTGCAGCCTCTGCTGATGATACCCAGGCAATTAGGGTCAGGAGCGGACATCCAGCAAACTCCAGCAGACTGACTGCAGAAGGGCCTGACTGTTAGAAGGAAAAGGAACAAGCAAAAAGGATTAACATGTCCACTCAAAGACCCCATCCAAAGGTCACCAACATCTAAGACCAATGGTAGATAAATCCACAATGATGGGGAAAAACCAGCACAAAAAAAGCTGAAAATTCCGAAAACAGGATGTCTCTCCTCCTCCAAAGTATCACAACTCCTCGCCAGCAAGGGAACAAAACTGGATGGAGAATGAGTTTGATGAACTGACAGAAGTAAGGTTCAGAAAGTGGGTAATAACAAACAACTCTGAGCTAAAGGAGCATATTCTAGTCCAATGCAAGGAAGCTAAGAACCTTGAAAAAAGGTTAGTCTAATTGCTAACTAGAGTAAGCAGTTTAGAGAAGAACATAAATGACCTGATGGAGCTGAAAAACACAGCCCGAGAACTTTGTGAAGCATACGCAAATATCAATTGCTGAATCAATCAAGCAGAAGAAAGAATATCAGTGATTGAAGATCATCTTAATGAAATAAAGAGAGAAGACAAGATTAGAGAAAAAAGGATAAAAAGGAATGAGCAAAGTCTTCAAGAAATATGGGACTTTGTGAAAAGATCAAATCTATGCTTGATTGGCGTACCTGATAACGACAGAGAGAATGGAACAAAGCTGGAAAACACTCTTCAAGATATTATCCAGAAGAACTTCACCAACCTAGCAAGACAGGCCAAGATTCAAATTCAGGAAATACAGAGAACACCACAAAGATACTCCTCAAGAAGAGCAACCCCAAGACACATAGTCATCAGATTCACCAAGTTCAAAATGATGGAAAAAATGTTAACGGCAGCCAGAGAGAAAGGTCGGGTTACCCACAAAGGGAAGCTCATCAGACTAACAGCAGGTCTCTCTGCAGAAACTCTACAAGCCAGAAGAGAGTGGGGGTCAATATTCAACATTCTTAAAGAAAAGAATTTTCAACCCAGTATTTCATATCCAGCCAAATTAATCTTCTTAAGCAAAGGAGAAATAAAATCCTTTACAGGCAAGCAAAGGCTGAGGGATTTTTTCACTACCAGATCTGGCCTTACAAGAGCTCCTGAAGGAAGGACTAAATATGGAAAGCAACAACCGGTACCAGGCACTGCAAAAACATGCCAAATTGTAAAGACCATTGACACTATTAAAAAACTGCATCAATTAATGGGCATAATCACCAGCTAACATCATAATGACAGGATCAAACTCACACATAACAATATTATCCTTAAATGTAAATGGGCTAAATGTCCTAATTAAAAGACACAGACTGGCAAATTAGATAAAGAATCAAGACCCATCAGTGTGCTGTATTCAGGAAATCCATCTCACGTGCAAAGAGACACATAGGCTCAAAATAAAGGGATAGATGAAGATCTACCAAGCAAATGGAAAACAAAAAAGGCAGGGGTTGCAATCCTAGTCTCTGACAAAACAGACTTTAAACTAACAAGGGTCAAAAGAGGCAAAGAAGGCCATTACAAAACGGTAAAGGGAACAAAGCAGTAAGAAGTGCTAACTATCCTAAATATATATGCAGCCAACACATGAGCATCTAGATTCATAAAGCAAGTCCATAAAGACTTGCAAAGAGACTTAGACTCACACACAATAATAGTGGGAGACTTTAACAGCCCAGTGTCAATATTAGACAGATCAATGAGACAGAAAATTAACAGTGATATTCAGGACTTAACTCAGCTCTGGACCAAGTGGACCTAATAGACATCTGCAGAACTCTCCACCCCAAATCAACAGAATATACGTTCTTCTCAGCACCACATCACACTTATTCTATAATGGACCACAGAACTGCAAGTAAAACACTCCTCAGCAAATGCAAAATAACAGAAATCATAACAAGCAGTCTACCAGACCACAGTGCAATCAAATTAGAACTCAGGATTAAGAAACTCACTCAAAACCACACAAATACCTGGAAACTGAGTGGCCTGCTCCTGAATGTCTTCTATAATTTTGAAAGCCAGCTTTGTATTTTCTGCCCTATGGAGATGAAGTAAGTAAGCAGTAGATCTAGTTAGATATATGTGTTATTTTGTTCACCAAGGGTTAATTTGAATTTTGCCTCACAACAACTGATTGTGGCTGGGAACATGCTAATGGTTATGGTGACTGTATTCACTCTTTGTTTGCTTTGAATTTTTTTTTTTTTTTTTGAGTCAGAGCTTCACTCTTGCCGCCAAGGCTAGAGTGCAATGGCACAATCTCGGCTCACCACAGCCACCACCTCCTGGGTTCAAGCAATTCTCCTGCCTCAGCCTCCTGAGTAGCTGGGATTACAGGCATGCACCACCACGCCTGGCTAAATTTTTGTATTTTTAGTAGAGATGAGTTTTCTCCATGTTGAGGCTGGTCTTGAACTCCTGACCTCAGGTGATCCACCCGCCTCGGCCTCCCAAAGTGCTGGGACTACAGGTGTGAGCCATCATGCCCGGAAGTTTTTTTTTTTAATTGTAACAGGGTCTCACTCTGTCACCCAGACTGAAGTGCAGCTGTGCCATCTCAGCTCACTGCAGCTTTGACCTCCTGTGCTCAAGCAGTCCTCCCACCTAGCCTCCTGAGTAGCTGGAACTACAGGTATACCAGTGTGTGCCACCATGCCTGGCTAATTTTTTAAATTTTTTTGTAGAGATGGGGTTTCACTACATTGCTCAGCCTAGTCTGGAAATCCTGGGCTCGAGCAATCTGCCCACCTCAGCCTTCCCAAGTGCTGAAAAAACAAGTGTGAGCCACTGTGCTCAGCCTTGATTTGAATTTGCAGAATAGTACAGTTCTGGGTTACTACATCTACTAGAATATTAGCATATTCAGTGGCTGTAATTAGACCTTAGTGTAAGCCCCAATGACAATCAGTTGCCTTGGATGTTCTGTTTTCTTTTTTTTTTAAATTATACTTTAAGTTTTAGGGTACAGGTGCACTATGTGTAGGTTTGTTACATATGTATACATGTGCCATGTTGGTGTGCTACACCCGTTAACTCATCATTTACCATTAGGTGTATCTCCTAATGCTATCCCTCCCAACTCCCTCCACCCCACAACAGGCCCCAGTGAGTGATGTTCCCCTTCATGTGTCCATGTGTTCTCATTGTTCAATTCCCACCTATGAGTGAGAGGATGTTCTGTTTTCTAAAGGTATATATGAGATTCTTGTATTCTTTTGAGATTAAAGACCCCTGGCCAGAGTAGGAGCTGGAGAGGCCACAGTGAGCTCTTCAGGAGAATGACAAACAGGAGAGTCTCTGCTTTTGGTCTTGAAATGATTGGATGACAACGAGGAAAATGAGAATGTTAACTGAGGAAAGTCTAGAACTGCAGGTTACCATATGTATCACATATTTTAACCCTCATTTTTTCCATTGTATTTTTCTATTTAAGTTTTCACTTGCAGTCCTATTTCTTTCTTATTTAAAAATCATGTTAATCATTGGTATTAGTAGCATCTTTGCCACATAAAAAAGAAAAAATAAATGAATGCTTTATGATCATATGTGGGAGGGAAGAATGTAATAGTACTTGAGGAATATTGGAACTGATTATATATTACATGGCAGTGGGTAGTGTTTAATAAAATGATTATATTTCATAGAAAGCATTACATCTTCTTTGAGTGAGAAACATAGAGATAATTTCAGGCTACCCTCACCCTTTCTCTTAAACATTTTTTTTTAAATTTAAGTTAGAATTTGAGTAATTGTATTAAATGTGGTGCTGTTTTTCTCAGAGGAAAAATCAGCAAATTATTTCAAAGATACGGAGGATATGATGTTTCTCTTTATCCAGGTTGGACTGAACAATGTATTAGCCAAAGAAAACCTTCCCTTTCACCCTCTGGAGGCTCACTGGAAATCGTGTCACAAAAAGCAAAACTAATAGTAGAAAAGCAATACATATATATTAAGTGGTAGATTTGTGTAACACAGGAGCCTTCAGAATGAAGACACAAAGATATGATGGAGATCACTTTTTTATCTTAATTTCAACTTTTATTGTAAATTCAGAGGATACAGGCTTGCTACATGAGAATATTTCATGATGCTGACATATAGGGTACTGTTGATCTGAATCAATGGTGGTAAGCATAGTGACAACTAGCTAGCTTTTCAACCCATACCCTACTCTCTCCCCACTCTAGTAGTCCCTGTGCCTATTGCTCCTGTCTTTATTTCCAGATTTACTCAAGATCCCACTTGTAACTGAGAAGAGATACTATTTAGTTTCCTGAATCCTATGTTAATTTACTTAGGATAGTGGCCTCCAGCAGTATTCATGTTTCTGCAAAGGACGTGATTTTCTTCTTTTTCATGGTTGCATAGTATTCCACAGTGTATGTGTACCACATTTTCTTTATTCCACCACTGAGGAGCATCCAGATTGATTCATGCCTGTTTTTGCTATTGTGAATATTACTACAGTGAACATATAACTGCGTGCGTCTTTTTTGTAGAACAATTTATTTTCCTCTAGGTATATACCCAGTAATGGGATTGCTGGGCCAAATGGTAGTTGTGTTCTAAGTCCTTTGAGAAATCTCCAAACTGCTTTCCACAGTAGCACAACTATTTTACATTCTCACCAGGAGTATATAAGCATTCCTTTTACTCTGCAACCTCACTAGAATTTGTGTTTTTTTTTTTTTGACTTTTTAATAGTAGCCATTCTGACTGGTATGAGATGGTATCTCATTGTGGTTTTGATTTACATTTCCTTAATAATTAGCAATGTGTAGCATTTTTCATATGTTTACTGATTGCTTATATGTTGAGAAGTATATATCCATGTTCTTGGCACAGTTTTTAATGTGGTTATTTGGAAACTCAATTTTAATGCTAAGATTCAAGAAACTGCACAGCTCAGTAGAAATAAGACTGGACAAAAAGGGCCTGATCTAAAGCTAACGGACTGAGTTGGGAAACGCAGCCAGGCCTGTCTCCTTATATTCTTCTTGGCCTTTCTGAACAGCACTTCTTCCTTCTGGATTTGGGATAGGACCCTGTCTGGAATGGGGGTCTTAGGACCTACAGTCACACAGTTAGGGCGGGAGATTTCTTTATGGCCAGTATTTAAGAAAGTCAGGCTGAAAGTTAAGGTCATCTTTTATGGCTGCTTTGATGGGGAAGGGGTCTGGTTTGTATGACCTGCCTTTGGGAGGAGAGGTTCCAGTTTCTATGGCCAGCTTCTAGGGAAAATGGAATTGCGAGACAGCAGGTCAGGAAAGGGTCAGAGGAAAACCCTTTCCCTCTGAGGCTGCTGAAGTCTTCATTTTGTGGTATCATTCTCTGAACCCCAACAAAACACATTTCTTTTAACTTCATACAAAACACTTAGATAAGTTGAGCCCAAACGGAGGTTTATACACTGTGTGGCCAAAGTACGGTCCTTCTCTCTACTCCAAAGGGAACAAATGAAATTATTTATTTATTTATTTATTTATTTATTTATTTATTTATTTATTTATTTATTTATTGTTATAATTTAAGTTTTAGGGTACATATGCACAACGTGCAGGTTTGGTATATATGTATACATGTGCCATGTTGGTGTGTTGCACCCATTAACTCTTCATTTAACATTAGGTATATCTCCTAATGCTATCCTTACCCCGTCCCCCCACCCCACAACTGGCCCCCCGGTGTGTTCCCCTTTGTGTCCATGTGTTCACATTGTTCATTTCCCACCTATGAGTGAGAACACGTGGTGTTTCGTTTTTTGTCCTTGTGATAGT
>NW_026652300.1:1397085-1414158 GCF_009828535.3 Hylobates moloch
TGTTTTCACAAATTTATATTCTCTCTGGGGATGGCAGTGGAAACATTTGGGCAGTGGGTGGAAATGATAAATTTCAAGCCTGAAGATGAAGTTTGCCTTTTCTCGGAGCTTGTACAATGTCATTCTCAGGAAATAAACTGTGTGGGAAAGGTGGTGTTTAGTAACCTAGAGCTGTATACCTTGTAAGGCCCTCATCTTGTCATTCTGTACTGTAAGAATCACATGAGGGAAGAGTGTATGTTGTCAGAGAGAGCATCACACTGAAATAGGAACTTCTTACACAGAGCTGTCTGTCTAAAAGGAAGTAAGTTTAGCAAATAGGATCTGTGATAAAGAAATTGGAAAGTCTAGCCAGGGTTGTGAAAGATGGAGCTGGGGTCACAAGTGGTGGATTGGAAAACGTTCTGAAGAAACTCAACCTTTTGGATATTGTACAGTTCATTAGGGGAGGTATGAGAAGCAGTTATGAAGCTCCTTATGAATGAAACTTAGAGGCTGGATTAATTGGCTCATGCCTGTAATCCCAGCGCTTTCTGAGGCCGAGTCAGGCAGATCATGAGGTCAGAAGATTGAGACCATCCTTGCCAACATGGGGAAACCACGGCTCTACTAAAAACACAAAAATTTGCTGGGAGTTGTGGTGCATGCCTGTAATCACAGCTACACAGGAGGCTGAGGCAGGAGAATCGCTTGAACCAGGGAGTCAGTAGTTGCAGTGAAGTGAGATCATGCCACTGCACTCCAGACTGGCAACAGAGGAAAACTCTGTCTTAAAAAAAGAAACAAACAAAGAAACAAAAACAAAGAAAGAGGCATAGAAACATACCCATCAGTGTTACTCCAGAGGGTTCTGGTTCCTCTTTTGCACTTGGCAGTACATACTTGTTCTTGTCCACATTAACCTCCATCTGTCCACATGATCAAACATCTGACACCCACCACCAGCCAAGGGTCATGCCAGGTCAGAAGTACTAACTCCAGGTCAAACTGTGTTATTATGAAATGGAGTTTTTTGTTGTTGTTGTTCTTACTCGAACTAGCACTTTTCCTTTGTAGAAGAACTCAGTTTCCACTCTGGTTCAAATATTTCCTTTATGTGATCAAGATTTTCTCTGTCCATCAGATACAGCAATGAGAAACCCTTTTACAGGAAATGGGGTTAAAAATTACGGGATATCTAGAATTCTTTATTTGCTAAATTGCAGGCAAATATATTCGCAGAACTAGTTTTGATAACCTTTTTAAAAATAGGCTTATTTGACATTGGCTGAAACTAAGACTCTAGCACTTTACTGCTACATCAATGAATGACAAGTCTCTGTCTATTCAGCATGAAATCCCTGTAGGCAAAAACAGTAGGGACTACATCATGAAGTCTATGAGAATTTAATGGTGGAACCTGAGTGAAGAAGGTGGTAGAAGTACCTGATGTAGTACCATGCCCACAGGAGATGATCTAAGAACGCCCTCACACCTAACCTTGCAACTTTTCTACTTTCTGTGTCTTGGTTTCCTTTAATTTCTTTGTCTTTTTTCTTCCTTTTAATTTAATAGGGTTTGCTGAAGACTTTCTCTCTTCCAGGTTCAAGTATTAGTCATATATATATATATACACATTTTTGGAGGTTAGAGAGATTTATATTATATATGCAATACATTAAAGCTTATATTATCCATGTAATTTCGTGTGTGTGTGTATAAATATATGTATTCAAACTAACCAAGTGAAATATTAAACTATTAAGCTGCTTAGGTTCAGGAATGTTTCCTACTTCATTCCTTGAAAATCCCATGTTCCTTGCCTTGATGCTGCAGATAATCAATACTACCAGTTGTGTATGATGCTGATTATCTGTTTTCAGAGAGGTGGTCAGACACAAGAGCAAAGTAAAGAACAACAGGCTCAAATGCACTATAACAGGCACAAAAACACCTACTCATGTGTGTACTATGGAGTATCATGCATGTATTAAGGGCTTTGCCCTTAGATACTCTTCATAGTCTAACAATGAATGTAGCACTGAGGAAGTAATGGTGACAATTACCAAATACCAAAAGGTGAATGTTCCTTTTGGTATCATTTTCTCATGCTCTGTAAATCTTGGTGGTCTCATATTCATATTCTTGAATCCAATGCTTAACCCCTCTCTGCCATCTTTACAGAAGTCCCCTGGTCTACCTCTGTCTACATGTCTGAAATTGTAGAATTGTCTTCTAGGCACTCTATTGGAAAGTCCCTTCTGCACAAGCCCAACATCTCACAGAAGGAGCAGGTGGGAGGCAATGGACCACAGGCTGGCTAAATTGTAGCAATTGAAATGAAAGGTTTGTCTCATCAGCTGGAGTGTTTACTACTTGAGGACAGGAATTTGATTGGTGTATCTTTACATTTTATCAAAGTGTGTTTCACCATGGAAGCAGTCAGTGGTACCTCAGTGAATAATTATAATTAGCTAGGATTTCTCTGGAGGATATTTATTGTTCTAAATTTATATATATTTACATATACATACTGCATTAGTTCGTTTTCATGCTGCTGATAAAGACATACCTGAGACTGGATAATTTATAAAGAAAAAGAGGTTTAATGAACTCATAGTTCCTCGTGGTTGGGAGGCCTCACAGTCCTGGCAAAAGGCAAGGGAAGAGCAAAGGCCCATCTTACATGGCAACAGGCATAAAGAGAGAGCTTGTGCAGGGGAACTCCTCTTTAAAAAAAACCATCAGATCTTGTGACCTCATAGTTCACATGAGAACATGACAGTGAATAAGTCATGGGTGGAAACTGCCCCCATGATTCAATTATCTCCCACTGGGTCCCTCCCCTTACATGTGGGAATTATGAGAGCTACAATTCTAGATGAGATTTGTGTGGGGACACAGGCAAACCATGTCACATACATATGCATATCTTTATGTAGGGTATCTTTATGTAAGGTATGTGAATATAGGTGTGCATATTCATATACGCTTGTACTTTCTCAAACACATACCATGGAATGTGCAATAATATCCTTGAATTACATCTGATACTCTGCTACTCTACCCATCTAACAAGTAAGTGATGGTTCTATTGGTCAGGGTTCTCTGGAGGGTCAGAACTAATAGGAGATGTATATATATATATACATATATACATATATATATGTATCTCCCTAACCCTTACCGTAACATATATGTGTGTGTGTGTGTACGTGTGTAAAGGATATACAAATATACATATAACTAATAGGATATATGTGTGTGTATTTATATAGACAATATATATGTTTTTATATAAACAAATTATGAATATGAATATAATATAAATATATAAATATATATAATATATAAACACACAGATATATATCCTATTAGTGATAAGTGATAAAGAGTAGTGTTTATATCTATATATAAATAATAAATTCCTCTTTTTATATATACACATCTATATTTGTGTGTGTGTCCATATATATATATATATATATATATATATATATATATATATATATATATACATGTTATATAAGCAGTATTAACTCACAGGAGTTAATCTGCAAGCTGAGGAGAGAGGAAGCCAGTTAGAGTTCCAAAGCTGAAAAACTTGGAGTCTGATGTTCCAGGGCAGGAAGAATCAAGCACAGGAGGAAAGATGTAGACTTGGAGGCTAAGCCAGTTCAGTCTTTTCACATTTTTCTGCCTGCTTTATAATTCCTGGCAGCTGAAGAGATGGTGCCCACCCAGCTGGAGTGTGGGTCTGCCTTCCCCAGCCCACTGACTGAAATGTTAATTTCCTTTGACAACACCCTCACAGAGACACCTGGGATCAGTACTTTGCATCCATCAATCCAGTCAAGTTGACACTCAGCATTAACCATCACAATGGTGTACAACTGACTGGAGTTAAAGTGAGAGTCAGGGTTTGAATCATAGTCGTAAGCCTGCACAAATTCTCTGCCCCGTACTACCTCCCAAATACATAATACAAGCATGAGTAGGTGTTTTTGTGCCTGTTATAGTGCATTTGAGCCTGTTGTTCTTTACTTTGCTCTTGTGTCTGACCACCTCTCTGAAAACAGATGATCAGCATCATACACAACTGGTAGTATTGATTATCTGCAGCATCAAGGCAAGGAACATGGGATTTTCAAAGAATGAAGTAGGAAAAATTCCTGAACCTAAGCAGCTTAATAGCTTAATATTTCACTTGGTTAGTTTGAATACATATATTTATACACACACACACACATGAAATTACATGGATAATATAAGCTTTAATGTATTGCATATATAATATAAATCTCTCTAACCTCCAAAAATGTATATATCCAAACTATTAGTCAGTCTCTCTCTCTCTCTTCCCCCCTTACTCTTTCCACATATTTATGTATAAAATAGTACTTCAAACTAACCAACTGAAATATTAAGCTCCTATGTTACATACATAATATACATTTCTGCAAATAATCAACCAAATATCAAAGCAATTAAGCTCCTGTTCCATGTATCTATTGTATATATATATATGTGTGTGTGTGTACACATATACAGTATTTCTCCAAACTAAGCAAGTGAAAAATATTAAGCTCCTATGTCTTACATATATAAAATATTTATTCAAATAACCAAGCAAAATATTAGGCTATTAAGCTCCTATGAGTAGCGTTTTATTTTATTCTATATAAATAGAATAATATGAATGTTTTATATTATTCTGTATATATATATGTATACACACACACAGCAGGTTAGTTTGAAGACAGGTATGCATATATTAAAATCTACTTTATAATTTGATATTTAATATCAAATTATATTTATTTATAATTTGATATAAGTTAAGTACAAACTTTCATGAAATAACACATGTGAGGAGAAGGAAGATTATTTTTATAGTACAATTAGTACAGTGAATTCTGGGGAAAAAGTAAATAACTCATTTCAAATCCTCATGTACAATTCAAGTAAACAAAAATCTGGTGGCATGTTTATAGCCTGCTAATATAAGTTATGTGGTGTTGGAAAACATTTTATTTTTACAGGTACCTAGTAGGTGTACATATTTGTGGGTTATATGAGCTATTTTGATATAGGCATACAATGTATAAAAATCACATTAAAATAAATGGGGTACATATCACCTCAAGCATTTATCATTTATTTGTTTTATAGGCTTTCCATTTATACTTTCAGTTATTTAAAAATATGCAGTAAATTAGTGTTGACTGCAGATACCCTATTGTGGTATGAAATGCTAGATCTTATTCATTCGGTCTCACTATATTTTTGTGCCCATTAAACATCCCCATTTCTCTATCCCTTCCATTACTCTCCCCAGCCTATGGTAACCATCATTCTACTCTCTGTCTCCCTGAAGGCAACCGGAAGGCTATTTTCCTTTTTTTCTTTTTTCTTTTTTTTGGAGACAGAGCCTCACTCTGTCACCCATGATTATGTTTCCCAGTGATGCAGTCTAGGTTCCCTGCAGCCTGCCCCTTGCGGGTTCAAGCGTTTTTCCAGTCTCAGCCTCCCAAGCAGCTGGGATTACAGGTGCGTGCCACCTCGTCCAGCTAATTTTTGTATTTTTGTAGATACAGGGTTTCACCATGTTGGCCAGGCTGGTCTCAAACTCCTCACCTCGTGATCTACCCGTCTAGGCCTCCAAAAGTGCTGGAATTACAGGCGTAAGCCACCCTGCCCAGGCTGGAAGACATATTTTTAAAGGATAGGCTGGAAGCCTGCATTGACTTTCGCTGTTTCTGGCACACTAAATCTTGCTATTTTCTGCAGTAGGGATTGCATCACTTCCATTATGCTTTCCTACTTCAGAAAAGGACATTCTGCTCCCACTGGGCTCCTATACTGCCTCTACATTCGGCTTTGGAGATAGCAGCCTGAGATGTCAGAGCGTCTTGGTGGTGAAAGCATCTTAAGAGGTCACTGGCACGGCCGGGGGCCGGGTGCTATGGCTCACGTCTGTAATGCTAGCATTTTGGAAGGCTGAGGTGTGTGGATCACGAAGTCAAGAGATCGAGACCATCCTGGCCAACATGGTGAAACCCCATCTCTACCAAAAATACAAAAGTTAGCTCAGCGGTGTTATGTGCCTGTAGTCTCAGCTACTCGGGAGGCTGAGGCAGGAGAATCGCTTTAACCTGGGAGGCAGAGGTTGCAGTAAGCCGAGATTGAGCAACTGCACTTCAGTCTGGCGACAGAGCTAGACTCAGTCTCAAATAAGGGGGTTAAAAAAAGAGGTCACTGGTACAAGCCCTTGTTTTGCAGTGGAAGGAGGTGAAGTCCAGGCCACTATATGATGGGCCAGAGAGCACTTGGCTAATTAGTGACCACGGCTATAGCAGGGTCAAGTTCCCTGGCTGCTGGCCATGGCTGACAGGATACCGGGGCTTTTCTGCCTAATATGTGGGTCTGTTGCCTTGGGTGTGTTGCACTGGGCTTGTCACATAATCATGGAGAAATATATTTTCCCTTCAATTTTTAAATCCAAGATATTTTGGTAGCACATGGGAAAATAAAGTCATTGAGTAAGAAAACCTGTAAGAGATGAGCATCTTGATTAAATTTTCATTATAAAATAATCACCGTCACAAAACCTGTATCAAAACATATATACAGATAATCATTTTAAAGAGTAAAAACTAGTCAGGTACATAGTATTGTACCCACTGACAGACCAGGAAAGAGAGCATTCCCACTGTTTTTGTATATCAATGTGAGTTTGCTTCCTCTCTCCTACCTCTCAGAGAAATGTACTTCCTCAGGATTTGGTTTTCAGAATGCCCTTGCTATTTTATATTTCAGGACAAAGAGTTCTGAGCAATATATTGTTTAGTTTTACCATTATGTAAATGAAAATCACACTATTTGTACTGTTTTATGGCTTGGCTTTTATGTTTGAGGTTTTCCCATTTTGGTCCCTATATCTATTTTATTCATTTTTGACTGTTGTATAAAGCTTTCTGCTTTAATATGCCAACATTTATTTATTCATTCTCTTATTTATGGATATCTGGGTTGTCATAACTATTTTTGCAATTACAATTTGGGCTGCATTATCCTCAGTAAACTAATGCAGGGACAGAAAACCAAATACTGCATGTTCTCACTTATAAATGGGAGCTCAATGATGATAACATGTGAACACATGTGGGTGGAGAACAACATATAATGCGCCCTGTCTGGGGATGTGGGAGGAGGGAGAACATTAGGAAGAATAATTAATGGATGCTGGGATTAATACTTAGGTGATGGGTTGATTTGTGCAGCAAATAACCATGGCACATGTTTACCTATGTAACAAACCTACAAATCCTGCACATTTACCCTCAAACTTAAAATAAAAGTTGAAGAAAAAATACTGGGGCCGCAATGGACATTTCTATACATATTTCCTGATGCAAATATTTTAGAAACTCCATAGAGGATGGATATGTGTGTGTGTGTGTGTGTCTACTTGCACCATAGGCGTCTGTATCTTCTACCTTCCAATGTGATTTAAAATTGTATTGCAGTCGGGTTGCACAGAGGCTCAGCATCATTGCATGGGAGTTCTAGTTGCTCCAGATCTTTCTTCAGTAGTTGATATCATTGTATCAAATTTTTATCAATCCTATTATGATTTCATCTGCATTCCACCAATAATGAATGGTATTGAGCCTCTTGTTCTTTTTTTTTATTATTATACTTTAGGTTTTACGGTACATGTGCACAATGTGCAGGTTTGTTACATATGTATCCATGTGACATGTTTGTGTGCTGCACCCATTAACTCATCATTGAGTATTAGGTATATCTCCTAATGCTATCCTTCCCCCCTCCCCCAGGAAACAACAATCCCCGGTGTGTGATGTTCCCCTTACCAAGTCCATGTGTTTTCATTGTTCAGTTCCCACCTATGAGTGAGAACATGCGGTGTTTGGTTTTTTGTCCTTGCAATAGTTTGCTGACAATGATGGTTTCCAACTTCATCCATGTCCCTACAAAGGACATGAACTCATCCATTTTTATGGCTACATAGTATTCCATGGTGTATATGCACCACATTTTCTTAATCCAGTCTATCATTGTTGGACATTTTATGGTGGTTCCAACTCTTTGCTGTTGTGAATAGTGCCGCAATAAACATATGTGTGCATGTGTCTTTATAGCAGCATGTTTTATAATCCTTTGGGTATATACTCAGTAATGGCATGGCTGGGTCAAATGCTATTTCTAGTTCTAGATCCCTGAGGAATCCCCACACTGACTTCCACAATGGTTGAACTAGTTTACAGTCCCACCAACAGTGTAAAACTGTTCCTATTTCTCCACATCCTCTCCAGCATCTGTTTTTTCCTGACTTTTTAATGATGGCCATTCTAACTGGTGTGAGATTTTATCTCATTGTGGTTTTGATTTGCATTGCTCTGATGACCAGTGATGATGAGCATTTGTTCATGTGTCTTTTGGATGCATAAATGTCTTCTTTTGAGAAGTGTCTGTTTATATCTTTCACCCACTTTTCGATGGGGTTGTTTTTTTTTTTTTTTTTGTAAAATTGTTTGCGTTCATTGCAGATTCTGGATATTAGCCCTTTGTCAGATGAGTAGGTTGCAAAAATTTTCTCCCATTCTGTAGCTTGCATGTTCACTCTGATGGTAGTTTCTTCTGCTGTGCAGAAGCTCTTTAGTTTAATTAGATCCCATTTGTCAATTATGGCTTTCGTTGCCATTGCTTTTGGTGTTTTAGACATGAAGTTCTTGCCCATGCCTATGTCCTGAATGGTATTGCCTCAGTTTTCTTCTAGGGTTTTTATGGTTTTAGGTCTAACATGTAAGTATTTAATCCATCTTCAATTAATTTTTGTATAAGGTGTAAAGAAGGGATCCAGTTTCAGCTTTCTACATATGGCAAGCCAGTTTTCCCAGCACCATTTATTAAATAGTGAATCCTTTCCCCATTGATTGTTTTTGTCAGGTTTGTCAAAGATCGGATAGTTGTGTAGATATGTGGCATTATTTCTGAGGGCTCCGTTCTGTTCCATTGGTCTCTATCTCTGTTTTGGTACCAGAACCATGCCGTACTGGTTACTGTAGGCTTGTAGTATAGGTTGAAGTCAGGTAGCTTGAGGCCTCCAGCTTTGTTCTTTTGGCTTAGGATTGACTTGGCGATGCGGACTCTTTTTTGGTTCCATATGAACTTTAAAGTAGTTTTTTCCAATTCTGTGCAGAAAGTCATTGGTAGCTTGATGGTGATGGCACTGAATCTATAAGTTACGTTGGGCAGTATTGCCATTTTCACGATATTGATTCTTCCAACCCATGAGCATGGAATGTTCTTCCATTTGTTTGTATCCTCTTTCATTTCATTGAGCAGTAGTTTCTAGTTCTTTTGGAATAGGTTCTTCACATCCCTTGTAAGTTGGATTCCTAGGTATTTTATTCTCTTTGAAGCGATTGTGAATGGGATTTCCCTCATGGTTTGGCTCTCTGTTTGTCTGTTATTGGGATGTAAGAATGCCTGTGATTTTTGCACATTGATTTTATATCTTGAGATGTTGCTGAAGTTGCTTATCAGCTTAAGGAGATTTTGGGCTGAGACAATGGGGTTTTCTATATATACAATCATGTCATCTGCAAACAGAGACAATTTGACTTCCTCATTTCCTAATTGAATGTCCTTTATTTTCTTCTCCTGCCTGATGGCCCTGGCCAGAACTTCCAAGACTATGTTGAATAGGAGTGGTGAGAGAGGGCATCCCTGTCTTGTGCCAGTTTTCAGAGGGAATGCTTCCAGTTTTTGCCCATTCAGTATGATATTGGCTGTGGGTTTGTCGTAGATAGCTCTTATTATTTTGAGATACGTCCCATCAATACCTAATTTATTGAGAGTTTTTAGCATGAAGGGTTGTTGAATTTTGTCAAATGGCTTTTCTGCATCTATTGAGATAATGACGTGGTTTTTGTCTTTGGTTGTGTTTATATGCTGGATTACATTTATTGATTTGTGTATGTTGAAGCGGCCTTGCATCCCAGGGATGAAGCCTACTTGATCATGGTGTATAAGCTCTTTGATGTGCTGCTGGATTTGGTTTGCCAGTATTTTATTGAGGATTTTTGCATCAATGTTCATCAAGGATATTGGTCTGAAATTCTCTTTTTTGTTGTGTCTCTGCCTGGCTTTGGTATCAGGATGATGCTGGCCTCATAAAATGAGTTAGGGAGGATTCCCTCTTTTTCTATTGATTGGAGTAGTTTCAGAAGGAATGGTACCAGCTCCTCCTTGTACATCTGGTAGAATTCGGCTGTGAATCCATCTGGTCCTGGACTTTTTTTAGTTGGTAAGCTATTAATTATTGCCTCAATTTCAGAGCCTGTTATTGGTCTGTTCAGTGATACAACTTCTTCCTGATTTAGTCTTGGGAGAGTGTATGTGTTGAAGAATTTATCCATTTCTTCAAGATTTTCTAGTTTATTTGTGAAGACCTATTTTTTCATTTGTATTGTACTCTGTTGGTAGTTTGTATTTCTGTGGGATCAGTGGTGATATCCCCTTCCTCATTTTTTATTGAGTCTATTTGATTCTTCTCTCTTTTCTTCTTTATTAGTCTTGCTAGTGGTAGCAATTTTGTTGATCTTTTCAAGAAACCACCTCCTGGATTCATGGATTTTTTGAAGGTTTTTTTGTGTCCCTATTTCCTTCAGTTCTGCTCTGATCTTGGTTATTTCTTGCCCTCTGCTAGCTTTTGAATGTGTTTGCTCTTGCTTCTCTAGTTCTTTTAATTGTGATTTTAGGGTGTCAATTTTAGATCTTTCCTCCTTTCTGTTGTGGGCATTTCGTGTTATAAATTTCCCTCTACACACTGCTTTGAATGTGTCCCAGAGATTCTGGTATGTTGTGTCTTTGTTCTCATTGTTTTCAAAGAACATCTTTATTTCTGCCTTCATTTCTTTATGTACTCACTAGTCATTCAGGAGCAGGTTGTTCAGTTTCCATGTACTTCAGCGGTTTTGAGTGAGTTTCTTAATCCTGAGTTCTAGTTTGATTGCACTGTGGTCTGAGAGACAGTTTGTTATAATTTCCGTTCTTTTACGTTTGCTGAGGAGTGCTTTGCTTCCAACTATGTGGTCAATTTTGGAATAGATGTAGTGTGGTGCTGAAAAGAATGTATATTCTGTTGATTTGGGGTGGAGAGTTCTGTAGTTATCTATCAGGTCTGGTTGGTGCAGAACTGAGTTCAGTTCCTGGATATGCTTGTTAATTTTCTGTCTATTGATCTGTCTAATGTTGACAGTGGAATGTTAAACTCTCCCATTATTATTGTGTGGGAGTGTAAGTTTCTTTGTAGGCCACTAAGGACTTGCTTTATGAATCTGTGCACTCCCATATTGGGTGCATGTATATTTAGCATAGTTAGTTCTTCTTGTTGAATTGATCCGTTTACCATTACGTAATGGCCTTCTTTGTATCTTTTGATTCTTGTTGCTTTAAAGTCTGTTTTATCTGAGACTAGTATTGCAACCCCTGCCTTTTTTTGTTTTCCATTTACTTCGTAGATCTTCCTCCATCCCCTTATTTGGGGCCTATATGTGTCACTGCACATGAGATGGGTTTCCTGAATACAGCGCACTGATGGGTCTTGACTCTTTATCCAATTTGGCAGTCTGTGCCTTTTAATTGGATCATTTTGCCCATTGACATTTAAGTTTAGTATTGTTTTGTGTGAATTTGATCCTGTCATTATTATGTTAGCTGGTTATTTTGCTCATTCCTTGATGCAGTTTCTTCCTAGCCTTGACAGTCTTTACAATTCGGCATGTTTTTGCAGTGGCTGCTATCAGTTGTTCCTTTCCATGTTTAGTGCTTCCCTCAGGAGCTCTTTTGGCACAGGCCTGATGGTGATAAAATCTCTCTGCATTTGCTTGTCTGTAAAATATTTTATTTGTCCTTCATTTATGAAGCTTAGTTTGGCTGGATATGTAATTCTGGATTAAAAATTCTTTTCTTTAAAAACGTCGAATATTGGCCCCCATTCTCTTCTGGCTTGTAGAGTTTCTGCCAATAGATCCTCTGTTAGTCTGATGGGCTTCCCTTTGTGGGTAACCTGACCTTTCCCTCTGGCTGCCCTTAAATTTTTTTCCTTCATTTCAACTTTGGTGAATTTGACAATTATGTGTCTTGGAGTTGCTCTTCTCGAGGAGTATCTTTGTGTCCTTCTCTGTATTTGCTGAATTGAAATGTTGGCCTGCCTTGCTAGATTGGGGATGTTCTCCTAGATAATATCCTGCAGAGTGTTTTCCAACTTGGTACCATTCTCCTCGTCACTTTCAGGCACACCAATTAGACGTAGATTTGTTCTTTTCGCATAGTCCCATATTTCTTGGAGGCTTTGTTCATTTCTTTTTATTCTTTTTTCTTTAAACTTCTCTTCACCCTTCATTTCATTCATTTTGTCTTCCATCGTTGATAACCTTTCTTTCAGTTGATGGCTTCGGTTACTGAGGCTGTTGCATTCATCATATAGTTCTCATGCGGTGGTTTTCAGCTCTGCCAGGTCCTTTAAGGACTTCTCTGCATTGGTTATTGTAGTTATCCATTCATCTAATTTTTTTTTCAAAGTTTTTAACTTCTTTGCCATTGGTTTGAAGTTCCTCCTTTAGCTCGGAGTAGTTTGAATTTCTGAAGCCTTCCTCTCTCAACTTGTCAAAGTCATTCTCTGTGCAGCTTTGTTCCGTTGCTGGTGAGGAGCTGCCTTCCTTTGGAGGAGGAGAGGTGCTCTGATTGTTAGAGTTTCCAGTTTTTCTGTGCTGTTTTTTCCCTATCTTTGTGGTTTTGTCTACCTTTGGTTTTTGATGATGGTGACGTACAGATGGGTTTTTGGTGTGGATGTCCTTTCTGTTTGTTAGTTTTCCTTCTAACAGACAGGACCCTCAGCTGCATGTCTATTGGAGTTTACTGGAGGTCCACTTCAGACCCTGTTTGCCTGGGTATCAGCAGCGGTGGCTGCAGAACAGCCGATATTGGTGAACCTCAATTGCTGCTGCCTGATCATTCCTCTGGAAATTTTGTCTCACAGGAGTACCCTGCTATTTGAGGTGTCAGTCCTCCCATACTAGGGGATGCCTCCCACTTAGGGTACTTGGCGGTCAGGGACCCACTTGAGGAGGCATTCTGCCTGTTCTCAGATTTCCAACTGCATGCTGGGAGAACCACTACTCTCTTCAAAGCTGTCAGACAGGGACATTTAAGTCTGCAGAGGTTACTGCTGTCTTTTTGTTTGTCTGTGCCCTCCCCCCAGAGGTGGAGCCTACAGAGGCAGGCAGGCCTCCTTGAGCTGTGGTGGGCTCCACCCAGTTTGAGCTTCCCGGCTGCTTTGTTTACCTAATGAAGCCTGGGCAATGGGGGGCGCCCCTACCCCAGCCTGGCTGCTGCCTTGCAGTTTGATCTCAGACTGCTGTGCTAGCAATGAGCTAGGCTCCGTGGGAGCACTACCCTTCCAGCCAGGTGCGGGATATAATCTCCAGGTGTGCTATTTGTTAAGCCTGTTAGAAAAGTGCAGTATTAGAGTGGGAGTGACCCAATTTTCCAGGTTTCATCTGTCACCCCTTTCTTTGACTAGGAAAGGGCATTCTCTGACCCCTTGCACTCCCCGGATGATGTGATGTCTTGCCCTGCTTTGGCTCATGCACGATGCACTGCACCCACTGTCCTGCACCAACTATCTGGCTCTCCCCAGTGAGATGAACCTGGTACCTCAGTTGGAAATGTGGAAATCACTGGTCTTCTGCATTGCTCATGCTTGGAGTTGTAGACTGGAGCTGCTCCTATTCAGCCATCTTGCCTCCACTCCAGCATCTTATTTCTTTACTCCTGTTATTTATTAACCTTGAGAATTTCCATCTCTTGGATTCTTGCTGTTGGAATAATTGTTGCAATGATCAAGGTGGTCAAAGTTTATAGCCAGTTTATCAGAAATCAAAATCTAAATGCCTTCATAAAGGTATGCCATAATGAACTAAAAGACTAAAATAATAAAAGAATAAAGAAATATTAGGTAAATGTATTTTTTAAAATTTAATAGTAAAATGTGCTTTCTGGCCAGGACTGATGACTTACACCTGTAATCCCAGCACATTGGCAGGTTGAGAAGGGAGGATCATATGAGCTCAGAAGTTGAAGGCCACCATGGGCAATGTAGCAAGACCTTGTTTTTACTAAAAATTAAAAAAATAAAATAAAATAAAAATAGCCAGATGTGCCGACATGTTCCTGCAATTCCAGCTAGCCCATGATGTAGAGATTGCAGTGAACTGTGATAACACCACTGCACTACCTCCTGGTCAACAGAGTGAGACCTTGTTTTTGAAAAAAATGCTTTCCAATAAAACTTTTAATTTACAGGTAAATCCAAATTTTAGATCTTATATACTTATTATATTGGTAAATTATTTTAATATAAAATACATACAACCAGAAATCTATTGTTCTAAAAAATGTAGTTCAGATAATTGGAGGGTAAAATCTTATTATGTGAAATATAAGTGATTGCATCTATTTCAAGTTTATTCTTCAGTTTCAGTTCTTCAAATTGAAATTAGTTTTCCCAAATTTAAATGACTGTATATTCATTTTTTCATTGTATATTGTAAATTTTACTTTCTTAAATCTGTGATGAGTTGTATTAATTTATTTGGAATAATTAAACTCAGCATTATATATTCTTTTTTATGATGTCATTAATAATGTTTAAATGTTAATAACACATCTATTGTTACTTTGGTTAAAAGCCACACAGACAGAAGTAGCTATGGTACTTGCATGAAGAAAGCTGAAGTTTATTATTTTTTCTTTCTAATTTTAATCCCTAAGGGTCTTTGATAAAAGACTTACACAAACTCCCCTTTAGTAACCTAATCATGTAAAATAACCCTGTTCTTAAAATGGTAATAGAGATTTGTTTGGTTTATAGTACATAACACCATAATACCATATTAAGTCTTGATTCTTTGTATATCATGGAACAACTCAGGTAGTGTTACAAAGTGCTGTTACTGAATAAATGTGGAGAAGAACAAGCTCTACAGAGCAGTGCCATGCCTGTGTCTGATGTTTCCCAGGGTGGAAAACTGTTCAGATACTGATGGTTTGTTTCAGGCACATTGACAGCCTGATCATAGGCTCTAGTCATGGACCATGAAAAATGGCTTCTCCAGGGGCTTAAGAAAGACGATGAAGAGCTTTGCATTTTCTCTTGGCATTTCCTGCTATTGTTAAAAAGGTCACATATACAATTTAAAAATGTTCCATTAATGGAGCATGACAAATGCCATGTAGAAAATAAAACTGCTTTTGTTGATATTTTTGGCCAATTTCCAAATGGTACCATTTTCCACATTTTCCCTTTTGTGGATTTGCAAAATTTGGCTTGTGCAAAATGCCTGCCCCACAATACAGTCTAGGTTGAGAAGTACTACATGTTACAAAGCAAACAGTGTGTAGATGAAAATGGCACATTCAGAATAAAAGTAAGAAATTAAGTGCCACCAAAAAATAGGGAAAGACTTGTAAATGAGTCTATCAAAACTATTAAGGAATCTCAAAAAGAAAGAAAGGCTTAGAACTCATCAATAGCAATGTCCAATTGCATTCATATGTAAAGAAAGTAAAATCAACTTTATGTTATTTTAGTTCACTTTATTTTATTTTTATTATCCTTTTACCTAGCTGAATGGCAAAACTAAATTTAGTTATCTTTGGGCATTAAAAAATGAGTACTCTCACGGTTTGCTAGATGGAAGAAGAATTAAGGTAGAGTTTTAGAAGTTGGGTATTATGCAGCAAAATTTAAAAAGAGACCCACTTTACTTCTCTGGAAACACTTTTGCTTCCACGAACCTATCCCACAAATATATGCAGAAAGATATATGTACATAGATGATCATTGCAACTGAAATTTCTCTCATCAGGAAAACATGTAAATGAATTTTTTTAAGCACTTAGAATGCTAAAACTATCTTTCACTTGAAATTGTAGAGGCAGTGCAAAATGGGAAGACAGAGAATAATACATAAATTTACATATGCATGTATACATACCTGTATATATACATAGATATGAATGCACAATTGTATGCATAGACATATGTATACATACATGTGTGTGTAGGTGTATGATTTTGTGTAGATTTGTATACAAATATCTATATTTTACTGCATAGAAAAATGCCAAGAAATAAATTATTAGCAATGCTTAGAATGGGACTGTGTTACTGTGCCCTTAGAGAGAGGCCTTGATTGGCAGAGAAAATGAAAAGCATAACTGCTCCTATACTTAAGAATTTTTAAAATCCTTTGTAATGAGTTTGAATAATTTATTTACATTACAATTATGCAAATCTTCTATGTCTATATAAGAAGCCATGAGAAAAAGATGGTTTCATGTGATAGAGAAAACTAGCACAAGTTAGAATTTTGACTCAGCTGATGAGAAAGTATCTGCCCAAAGCAATCTAATCAAAGCTTTGTTGCATGAGCCAGGTTTGGTGAGTCACATCTGTGACTGCTTTGTTTGGGAGACCAAGGAGTGAGGATCACATGAGGCCAGGAGTTCAAGACCAGGCTGGTCAACATAGTGAGATCCCTTCTCTACAAAAAGTTTAAAAAATTAGCTGGGCATGGTAGCTCATGCCTTTGGTCTCAGCTACCCAGAAGGCTGAGGTGGGAGTATTGCTTGAGTCCAGGAGTTTGAGGGTGCAGTGAACTATGATCAAACCACTGCACTCCAACCTGGGTAATAGAACAAGACTCTATCCTTTAAAAAAAAAAAAAAAAAAAGAGCAGAAAGAAAAGAAAAAGGCTGGGCATGGTTGCTTAAGCCTATAATCCCAGCACATTGAGAGGCTGAGGTGGTTGGGAGTTTGAGACCAACCTGACCAACACGGAGAAACTCCATCTCTACTAAAAATACAAAATTAGTCAGGTATGTTGGCAGGTGCCTGTAATCCCAGCTACATAGGAGGCTGAGACAGGAGAATCTCTTGAACCTAGAAGGTGGAGGTTGCAGTGAGCCAAGATTGTGCCACTGCTCTCCAGCCTGGGT
>NW_026652300.1:1414258-1433739 GCF_009828535.3 Hylobates moloch
GCACAGTGCGCTTCACCGACTGTCCTGCACCCACTGTTTGGCACTCCCTAGTGAGATGAAACCGGTACCTCAAGCAGAAATGCAGAAATCACCCGTCTTCTGTGTCGCTCGGGCTGGGAGCTGGAGACCGGGGCTGTTCCTATTTGGCCATCTTGGCTCCAACCCCCCTCATTGATTTTTTTGAAGGATTTTTTATGTCTTTATCTCTTTTAATTCTGCTCTGATCTTAGTTATTTCTTGCCTTCTCCTAGTTATTTCTTGCCTTCTCCTGAATTTTTTCTTGCTTCTCTAGTTCTTTTGATTCTGATGTTAGGATGTCGATTTTAGATCTTTCTTGCTTTCCCTTGTGGGCATTTAGTGCTATAAATTTCCCTCTACACACCACTTTAAATGTGTCCCACAGATTTTGGTATATTGTGTCTTTGTTCTCATTGGTTTCAAAGAACATCTTTATTTCTGCCTTCATTTCGTTATTTACCCAGTAGTCATTCAGGAGCAAGTTGTTCAGTTCCCAAGTAGTTGTGCGGTTTTGAATGAGTTTCTTAATCTTGTGTTCTAATTTGATTGCAGTGTGGTCTGGGAGATAGTTTATTGTGATTTATGTTGTTTTGCATTTGCTGAGGAGTGCTGTACTTCCAATTATTTGGTGAATTTTAGAATAAGTGTGATGTGGTGCTGAGATGAATAGATATTTTTTGATTTGGAGTGTAGAGTTCTGTAGATGTCTATTAGGTCTGCTTTCTGCAGAGCTGAGTTCAGGTCCTGGATATCCTTGTTAACCTTCTCTCTCATTGATCTGTCTAATATTGACAGTGGGGTGTTAAAGTCTCCTATTAACATTGTGTGGGAGTCTAAGTCTCTTTGTAAGTCTCTAAGGCTTGCTTACGAATCTGGGTGCTCTTGTATTGGGTGTATATATATTTAGGATAGTTAGCTCTTCTTGTTGAATTGATCCCTTTACCATTATATAATGGCCTTCTTTGTCTCTTTTGATCTTTGTTGGTTTAAAGTCTGTTTTGTCAGAGACTATGATTGCAACCCCTGCTTTTTTTTTTCTTTTTTTGCTTTCTATTTGCTTGGTAGATCTTCCTCCATCTTTTTATTCTGAGTCTATTTGAGTCTTTGCACGTGAGATAGGTCTCCTAGATCCACTCTAGATGCTGTTTGCCTGAGTATCACTAGGAGAGGCTGCAGAACAGCAAAGACTTCTGCCTGATTCTTCCTCTGGAAGCTTTGTTTCAGAGGGACACAAGCCAGATGCCAGTTGGAGTTCTCCTCTATAAAGTCTTGACCCATCCTGGGAGGTGTCTCCCAGTCAGAAGGCAAGGGGTCAGGGACCCACTTGAGAAGGCAGTCTCTTCCTTAGCATAGCTCAAATGCTGTGCCTGGAGATCCACTGCTCTCCTCAGAGCAGTTTAATTCTGCTGAAGCTATGCCCAAAACTGTCCCTTTTCCTAGGTGATCTGTTTCAGGGAGATGGGTGTTTTGTCTACAAGTCCCTGACAGGTGCTGCTGCCTTTCTTTCAGAGATGCCTTGCCAGTGAGGAGGAATCTAGAGAGGCAGTCTGGCCACAGATGCTTTGCTGCACTCTGATGGGTTCTGCTGAAATTTCAGGCTGCTTTTTTTAATCTGTGAGGGGAAAACCTCCTACTGGAGCCTCAGTAATGGCAGACAACCCTCCTCCCACCAAGCTTGAGTGTCTCAGGTGGACTTTAGAGTAGTGTGCTGCCAGGGAGAATTTCAAGCCATTGGATCTTAGCTTGCTGGACTCCATGAGGGTGGAATCTCTTGAACAAGACCACGTGGATCCCTGGCTTCAGCCCTCATTCCAGGGGTGTGAAAGGTTCTGTCTCGCTGAATTATGGAAAAAAAAAAAACAAAACTCCTGCAGCTAGCTCGGTGTTGGCCCAAATGGCCACCCAGTTTTGTGCTTGAAACCAAGAGCCTTGGTGGTATAGGCACCTGAGGGAATCTCCTGGTCTACAGGTTGCAAAAACTGTGGGAAAAGCATAGTATCTGGGATGCATGTCACAGTCCCTCATGGTTTCTGTTTGCTAGGGGAGGGAGGTACGTGTCCCCTTGCACTTCCTGGGTGAGTCAGTGCCCCATCCTACTTCTGCTCACTCTCCATGGGATGCATCCACTGTCTAACCGGTTCCAATGAGATGACCTGAGTACCTCAGTTGGAAATGCAGAAATCACCCACTTTCTGATTTGTCTCACTGGAAGCTGCAGAACGGAGCTGTTTATATTTGGCCATCCTGCTAGATCCTGCCTAATTTTTTATATTAGTATATTTTCACACACATTCACACACACATACACACACACATACATGGCAGCACTAATTATGTTCTCTAAATGTACCTACAGATACTTAATCATTTGCACAGCCACTATCATTTTATGCTTGATGGCTTGGACGAGTAATTCTCACTTGTGGGTGGTTTTGGCCACCAGGGGTCATTCAGCACTGTCTGGAGACATTTTCCATAGTTAAAACTGGGTAGGAGGTGCCACCATCATCTAGTGAGTAGAAACTGGGAATGCTGCAAAATACCATACAATTTAGAGGCAGCATCTCCACAACAAAGAATCATATGGTTCACAAATCATTGTCATTTGTGCTGAGATGCGGCAATGCTGGGCTTCAGATTATAGCAATTATTTGCAAATTTGCTAAACTTCAAAATATGAGGGAATAAAAAAAGATAGCTCTCAACCTGTGAATATTGTGAATGCCTAACTTAGACTTAAGAAGCGTACAGGTGCCCTTGGGCTTATCTTCTTAGTTTGCTGCTAGTTTATAATCGCTCACTGCCCATCAGGACCTTGTGGGTTATAGATTAGACAGAGGAGGCATTTGATCATACGGCTGGGTCAGTCATAACCAATATGTGAGTCATAGTCTCACTCACATTAAGTTTGAGAATTTAAGGCATGGGCTGGAATTTCTCATGGAGCTGACTTTATAAACACAGGAAGAAATCTACCCACTGAATTCCACCTGAGCTGTCTGTTCCAGCAACTGTGCAATACTTTGAGGTTACCTACTATCTCATTTAATCCCAACCTGGGATAGTGTGTAATACCAAATTCTTTACAGCTATGTAGGATTAAATTAGATAGTATGTGAAATTCCAAATAGTAAATTGGTAAAGTGATGACTAATGAATTTGAATGACCTGTTGCCAGCCTACTTGGTACTAACAGTGAGCTAATAGCACCTTGTATCCCTGTACCCAGAAGTCTTTCTGGCAGGACTGCGGTGAACATGACAGCATGTTGTCTACATTGACTGGGCATCTTCTGTGCTCTTCAGCCTTTGCCTATATATGCTCCCTTCCTGCTCTGCACAATTTCATGAAGCAGGTGGGACACACTATTTTACCTTTTTAGTAGTCTGCAGAGATTGACTTGCTTCCCTCAGTTCACAGAGATAGCATCCCAGGGTGCAGATTTATCTGAATTACAAATTGATGGCCTCATTGCTCACAATAGCAAAGACATGGAATCAACCTAAATGCCCAACAGTGGCAGACTGGATAAAGAAAATGTGGTTCATATATACCATGGAATATTACTTAGTGATAAAAAAGAATGAGATTATATCCTTTACAGGAATATGGATGGAACTCAAGGCTATTATCCTTAGCAAATTAATGCAGAAACAGTAAACCACATACTGCATATTCTCACGTATAAGTTGGAGCTAGAAATGAGAACTTATGAACACAAAGAAGGAAACAATAGAAAAAGGAGCATATTGGAGGGTGGGCAGTGGGAGGAGGTAGAAGATTAGGAAAAATATTTATTGGGAATGAGGCCTAGTATCTGGGTGATGAAATAATCAGTACAACTAATGCCTGTGACATAAGTTTACCTGTATGGCAAACCTGCACACCTACCCCTGAAGCCAAAATAAAAGTTATAAAAAAGATGATGGTCTCGTTTATTCTCTTGGGGAAGGCTCCAAAAGTAACAGCTACCTCTAGTTAAAAATCTTCTAGCTAAAAAAATAAGCAACCAAACATGACATCACCTTTTTGTTTTTCTTGTCTGTCTCTTAGTTATTAACATTGCTGCATGGCAGACATCCAAATGTTGTCTACAGTAGAATTCAGAGATAGAAGCAAACACCTAAATCAGCCATTTGGTGAGATGCTAAATCAGCCATTTGGTGACATGCTTTTTGTCACTTTCAAAGTTACAGTCCAGATTTTCAGTGCATTTTCATCCAAATCTGTTGAACTTTTCCCAGGATGTCATGTACTATGGAGTTTCCCCCTAATGGTATTATTGTTCTGTGATAGATCCAGTTCCAATATGTTTTATTTTAAAAAAAGCCATATGATGTATTCTGTTCAATTGATTACTTAAATGAAATGGATAACTGTTTTCTGATGCAAATGCTCCGAGTAACCCACAAACTCCTCAGAAACACATTTGCACACTTTGAGATGAAGAACACTATAAACGCACCCTCCTTGTGACACCTAGGGAAATGTTTTCTGTCCCTAGAGGACCATTTAACATACTGTCTGTTGCTGCACAACATTCTTTTATTGTCACAGGAGCAGCAATTTCTCTAGGGATAGTCATATTATCCATGTAGAGACAAATTGATGTGGTGACCCTTTAAAAGTTGACTCCAGGCTCGATGGGAAAGTAACTCAAATGTAGCCTCAGCTTTTTTAAATGGGGTGCAGGGTGAAGAGGGTAACCTCTCAGGCATGCAGTGGCTTACTGCAAAGTCAGGATAATTGCTTCAACACTTTTAGTTATGAAAGAAGTCTTCAAGAGACCAGCACTGCAGCATGTACTTGAAATGCACCGTTTTGTACAGTTTTTTTTTTTACAAGAAACTGAGATTCAGAACAGTTAAGTATGTAGCCTAAATATATATGTGCACTTGACTAGAACAAGGAAAATTTGTGTCCAAAGTCTACACTTTTTTGTTTGATGATTTTCCCCTTGTGGCCTGATAAATATCCACATCACAATGACAGGATGGCCTGGATGCATGCTTCTATTTTATCCTACTGGAAAACTTTTAGATCTGCATGCATATCTTTCCCTTAGGAAAGAGGGAACATTGCCTTAAACATTTGAGAAAAAGTTCTTTTGATAACCAGTCTGGTAAACAATAGTGAAATTGGTAGCTGTCGTTATTATCACCTGCATAACTCATACTATTCTTGTACATCTGTTTGTTCATTCAACATAGATGTGATGAGTGTTTTCTAAATGTCAGGCATTGCTCCTGGTGATAGGATGTACAGTCAGAATTAAGAAAACTGATGAACACTAGGCATGGTGACTGACACATGTTATCCCAACACTTTGAAAGTTTGATTGAGGAGGATCTCTTTAGGCCAGCCTGGATAACACAGAAACACCTAAATCTACAAAAATTCCAATGAATTGCCCGGACATACTGGTGAATTCTTGTAGTCCCAGCTACTCGGGAGGCTGAGGTGGGAGGATGGGTTTAGCCCAGGAGTTGGAGGCTGCAGTAAGCTGTGATAGCACCACTGCCCTGCAGCTTTGGCAATGTAGCAAGACACCATCTCTAAGAAAATAATAATAATAATAAAGACAAGTTATGTTTTTGCTGTTGTCGACTATGTGGAGATGGCACTATACTCATTCCTATGAATGAATAGGAATTTCATAGGGAGATGTTGTGGATTTCATGGAAAAGCCAACCAGTGTTCTAGGTGGTCATTGTGTGGCTTCATTATTCTTGTATGCTTTCTTCCTCCTTTAGGCTGCATTGGAGTTTTCAAAAGACTTATCTCTCTGCAGGCTCACCTCTGAGCTTTGTCTCCTTGGAGCCACCTCATTTAGACAGCTTCGGATGTGGATGTGGATTTGAATCATGTCGCAGCCCCAGGGACTGCTATGGCTCCCTTTGTTGTTCACCTCCGTCTGCGTCATGTTAAACTCCAATGTCCTCCTGTGGATAACGGCTCTTGCCATCAAGTTCACCCTCATTGACAGCCAAACACAGTATCCAGTTGTCAACACAAATTATGGCAAAATCCGGGGCCTAAGAATACCATTACCCAGTGAGATCTTGGGTCCAGTGGAGCAGTACTTAGGGGTCCCCTATGCCTCACCCCCCACTGGAGAGAGGCGGTTTCAGCCCCCAGAATCCCCATCTTCCTGGACTGGCATCCGAAATGCTACTCAGTTTGCTGCTGTGTGCCCCCAGCACCTGGATGAGAGATCCTTATTGCATGACATGCTGCCCATCTGGTTTACTGCCAGTTTGGATACTTTGATGACCTATGTTCAAGATCAGAATGAAGACTGCCTTTACTTAAACATCTATGTGCCCACGGAAGATGGTGAGTACCTCAATGGAACAGAAAACAATTCTTCTTGTGCAGTGTGTAGAGAGATTTGCCAGGAGGGTTTTATAATGTCTCATGCATGATCTTTTCTATAACCTGTTTATTTTATTTTAATTTATTTTTCATATTCCAGATGCAATTCTTGCAGTAGCTTACCACGTGTTCCACTTGTATATATTGGGCCATCTATTGGATGGACAAAACTATAAATAATGACTTTAATTATTTTCATATGTTACCTAATTAACGTTTTATAATTTTATTTGCAGATGAACATTAATATGAGCATATAGTGTTGCATGTTATACCTGAATCATCTGTAAAGGAATGAATCTATAGAAAAAATAATAGAGTTAAGTACACTACCATGCTCCAGTTTACAAACTGAAAGATAGAGAAAATGGTTATTTCTGCCATAACGACTTGAGATATTAGCACCTTTTTTGAGTTTTCAAAGAAAAACTTTATTTTTTTAAAATATATAAGCAAGAGGTAGTTCATACAATGATAGGATTTCATTGTTTAGAATCCATTTTCTTAATGTAAATTTGGACTTTGTTTTCTTCCACGATCCACTACAATCAAATAACAAAATATAGTCAGATGATTCTAGCTACATTAGACACTAATGTGTTTGTATTTTTAAAAATTTCCTCTTTTTTCTATCAAACACCAGTGAAAGTCTGTAAAGACAATAACATTTAATATATTAACCTAATGTTAGTAAAACGTGAACAGTTTTATGTCTGTATAGGTTTCAAATTCAGATTTCCTCAGAAGAATAACCAAAGTTATGCCAGAGTGGTATCACATTTCCCAGTTAGCATTTCCATATGCCATTTTTAGATAAGGAGAAAGGACAACAGAAAACAAAATATATCTGGAAAGAAAGGAATTAATTTGTGAGAATGACAGATATATCTAATGTAGAAACTAGAGCTTGTCTCTTGCATGAAGTTCTTCATGGAGAATGTGATAAATTATTTTTATGGAGAATATTTTTCTTCTCATTTTTCTCTTCTCATTTTTCTTTAAACTTTAATCCCTGGAAAATATTTTTCAGTAAAATTTGGCTGAAAGTATTAAATAAAGAATTACATTAATTCATTGATCTCCAAAATAATATTGCATTTGTCAGATTACTGTCTCTCCAGGTAATTGCCAGGTAGTCTAAGTAGAGTGTCATGACAAACTAGATTAGGGTTGTGTGCCACTGAGATTATAAATTGTCATTGAGATTACAAGGAATAGCTCAGAGTAAAAAATTAAAGGACTCTGCTTCATCATATTAGTGGTTTCTGGAATATTGCCCTTGTCGTTAGAGTGACAGATCTCCCAATCATCTCATAAAATCCAAGTCTGAATGTGACTGAAGGAGTCAAACTGATATTTGGATGCTGTACTTCCATAGGGTGTTCTGAGCTGTCTCTGTGCCTAATAGTCCCCTTTGTGCATGTGTGTGATGAGAAAGAGCTGTCAAAATCTATTAGGGTTCTCATTTGAGCAGCCACCTGGGTCGACGTCTTTCTCATAAAGGAACTATTCAAACCAAAAGTAAAAAGAATAGAAGGTAAAAATTCAGAGAAAAACTCCAAACAGGACAAAGTATTACAATTGCTTTTATAATACATTGGATGTGCTAGACTCTAGGACCTGGTGATTTTATAGAGCTAGCTTTGGCAACAATGAATGCACTTCAAATAGGATGCCTCCTCATATAGGATGTTGGATGGAAATGAGAACACCCATGAAAAAAATCAATATCTTCCATGACAGCAGAGCCCTGTATGTACAATTATGTGGATGGAGACCACAAACAGTGTGGACATTTCATTGTGATTCTGTATTGAATTGTAATTTGGGGAGTATAACTGTGAAAAATGCTATTCAGTGAAAAAGTAATCTAAATTTCATAATAAACCCAGTTCCACTTCTATTCTTTAGGCTTTTTGAAGCAATATGCGCATGTAATCTCGAAAAGGGAATCAGAAATTTAATACTGACTGAAAACATAGAATAAATCTCCCCACAATGTGTAAACTTTAAAATTTTGCTTGTGAGAGTTCAAAGCTACAGCCCTGCATGTTTACACAAACCACAAGTCACAGACTATTGAGTTAGGAGGGTTTTTTGTTTGTTTCCTTACTTGTTTTTGTAATTCTACCAACTTGTTAGGCAATGCAAAGACTTAGATATTTAATTATTGGTCATTCACTAAGTGAATGAACTCTGCATTCACAACAACATACTGAAATATTGGCATCATGCTGATTCTCTCCAAAGGCCTTCTCTTAGGCAGTATCTCAATTCATATCAGTGCTTTTATTTAGTAGGATAGTAATATTATTATCTGGAATTCAGAATTCTACTCTGACCACTTAGAATCTCTACTTTTTTTGTTTAGCTTTGTCTTTCTGCCTTGATCAGATTTGCTCAAATTTCTACATTTCTAATTTCATAAAATGTGTACATTTATTAAAAATGCAAAAACAGACTTTATTTCAGCTAAGTACGTATCCTTAAATTTAAGAAATATCTTGGATGAGAAAAAGTGTTGGAAATTTCTTTGTAGTACAATAGTTTTAAGAAATATAAATTGTTGTTCTGTAGAAAGCAGTGTTTGTTATAATTCCCTTAAAATAAATCAGGTCTTGCTGAAGGTGAGTCTTTTTGTTCAAATTGTCATCATGATCTACTAGGCTTAGTCTTGAGTCTTCATACATAATTACAAATTTCTATATTTGTAATTAGCTATACTGTACAAATTTATTTAAATTTTATATAAATTTCTTTGTTGTCTAGATGACAGGTTAATTAACTTATATTGCATATTTAACATTTTGATAGCTGTTCAAGTAAGGTCAAAGTCAGTCAAAGCCAGTCGGAAGCTCTAGTAGGACACATGGGATATTGTTGACAAGGAAGAGTTGGAGACCGAATCCGCATGGTGTGTGTGTGTGTGTGTGTGTGTGTGTGTGTGTATTTGAGAGAGAGAGTTTGTGTCTACATGTGTCAGAGAGAAAGAGCCAGAGGAAACGAGGGGGTAACTGACTATTTTGAATGCAGAATATGGCTTAGTAGCTTGATTAAACAAAACTTGGTAGCAATGCAGAATACGGCTTGGTGGCTTGAAAACTTATGAAAATCGAGCTGAGAATTTGCAATCTCACATACTAAGTTCATGTCAGTTCATACGTGAGAGCATGGCACTACAATTTGAGATTTCTCTTGGTCACCAAGGAGACTGAACACAGAAAGATGAGCTATGGAATCACTTCAGGTTTTTAATGAAAACCCTTGGTATTGTCTAGAAGTGAGGTTAAAAAGTAATGGAAAAATAAAAGACACATTTTGAAGTAGTTGCTCACACAACATATTGTATTAAATATAAAGCTTGGAGGAGAAAAAGCCATAAGTGAGTCCAGGGTGTCTTGGAGAATGGACAGAGCCAAGGAACCACTTCTGGAGTGACTTACACCTGCACTTTCTCTCTGTTTCCTTGGACATACATCTTAAGGTCTTATTCTTGAATGGTTTCAGGGCGAAAAGCCCTTCCATTTTTCATCATGGTGTGCCGGAATTGGTGGGTTCTTGGTCTTACTGAATTCAAGAATGAAGCCGCGGACTCTCACGGTGAGTGTTACAGTTCTTAAAGATGATATGTCCAGAGTTTGTTCCTTCAGATATTAAGATGTGTCTGGAATTTCTTCCTGCCGGTGGGTTCGTGGTCTTGTTGACTTCAGGAGTGAAGCTGCAGACCTTCGTGGTGAGTGTTACAGCTCTTAGAGGCAGCGCGTCTGGAGTTGTTCTTTCCTGAGTAGTCCATCCTTCCCTGTGGGTTCCTGGTCTCACTGGCTTCAGGAGTGAAGCTGCAGAGCTTCACGGTGTCAGTCACAGCTCTTAAAGGCAACGCGTCTGCAGTTCACAGCTCTTAAATGCAGCGTGTCTGCAGTTGTTCATTCCTGCCGGTGAGTTCCTGGTCTCGCTGGCCTCAGAAGTGAAGCTGCAGACCTTTGTGAAGGTGAGTGTTACAGCTCATAAAGGCACGTGGACCCAAAAAGTGAGCAGCAGCAAGATTTACTGCAAACAGCAAAACAACAAACCTTCCACATTATGGAAAGGAACGTGGCAAATTGGCTCTGCGTGCTTTGGGCAGTCGGCTTTTATTCCCTTATCTGGCCCCACCCACATCCTGCTGATTGGTCCGTTTTACAGAGAGCTGATTGGTCCATTTTGACAGAGTGGTGCATTTACAATCCCTGAGCTAGACACAGAGTGTTGACTAGTGCATTTACAATCCTCTAGCTGACATAAAAGTTCTCCAAGTCCCCACAGGATTAGCTAGATGTAGAGTGCTGATTGGTGCACATACAATCCTCCAGCTAGACATAAAAGTTCTCCAATTCCCAGCCGGCCTGGTGGCTCAGCCTGTGATCCCAGCACTTTGGGAAGCCAGGTGGGCGGATCACGAGGTCAGGAGAGCAGACCATCCTGGCCAACACAGTGAAACTCCATTTCTACTAAAAAAACAAAAAATTAGCCAGGCGTGGTGGTGGGCCCCTGTAGTCCCAGGTACTCGGGAGGCTGAGGCAGGAGAATGGCGTTAACCCAGGAGGCAGAGCTTGCAGTGAGCCGAGATCTCGCCACTGCACTCCAGCTGGGCGACAGAGCAAGTCTTAGTCTCAAGAAAAAAAAAAAAAAAAGTTATCCAATTCTCCAATGGACTCAGGAGCCCAGCTGGCTTTGCTTAGTGGATCCCGCGCTGTGGCCTGCCAGTACCGTGCGCCACGCTCTCACTCCTCAGCCCTTGGGCTGTCAGTGGGACTGGGCCCTGCGGAGCAGGGGGCGGCGCCCGTTGGGGAGGCTGGGGCTGCGCAGGAGCCCACCATTGGGGGGCTAGGGCATGGCGGGCTGCAGGTCCTCTGCCCTGTCCCACGGGGAGGTGGCTGAGGCCTAGAGATAATTGGAGCTCCGTGCGGGCAGGCCGGCAGTGCTGGGGGACCCAGCGCACCCTCCGCAGCTCCTGGCCCAAGTGCTAACCCCTCTCTGCCTTGGCCAGCCACTGGGAGTGCGAGAGCCCGTGCCCACCTGGAACTCGCGCTGGCCGGCAAGCCCCGCGCACAGCCTGGTTCCTGCCTGCACCTCTCCACCTCTCCTTCCATGCCTCACGGCAAGCAGAGGGAGCGGGCTCCCTCCTGGGCCAGTCCAGAGAGGGGTCTCATAGTGCAGAGTGGGCTGAAGGGCTCCTCAAGCACAGCTGGAGTGGACACCGAGGCCGAGGAGGTGAGAGCGAGGGCTGCTAGCACGTTGTCACCTCTCAGTGGGACTAAAAACCCTGGGAAATATAAAGAAAAATATAAATGAAAGTCATTATTGCCCAGGTGCGGTGGCTTGTACCTCTAATCTTTAGGAGGCCAATGTGAGTGGATCACTTAAGGTCAGGAGTTTCTGACCAGCCTGGCCTCAGCAGGCTGAGGCAGCGGAATTGCTTGAACATGAGAGGCAGAAGGAGGTTGCAGTGACCAAGATTACACCACTGCACTCCAGCCTTCGTGACATAGTGAGACACTGTCTCAAAAAAAGAAAACAGAAAGGAAGGAAGGTCACTATCATTGTATTTTCCTTATAGGATAACAGCAAATGCCATTGTGATTTCTAGAGAAGTGAAATTCTGTTTTTTTTTTTCTTTGCTAGCAATACAATTGAAAAAGGAAGCTATTTAAAAAAGAGCAGGTGATTGAATGCAAGGTGTCCCTATCATCTTTTTTCCCCAAGATGAAATCTGAGACTTTGAATTCTATTACTTAAGTAAACATGCCACGATTAGTGATTGAGGACCTATTCGGTGAAGCTTGGAGCTTTGCAATGAAATGTAAACAGACACGACATGGACATTAACCTGTAGAAATTTGGACAGTTAGTAAACATAAAGGTAGACGATAAGCCACAGCATTCTAGGGAAGGAACAAAGAAAGTTCTGTGACAGCTCAGGGACAAGTTATGTTTTGAGGAAATCTTGATGGAATCTGTAAATGGTTGAGCTGTGTCCTGAAGAATATTTGGGCTATAGAAGGGATTAATGTATTAAGCATCTGTTGAATGGAACATTTGAACACACAAATCTATCTTAAGTAGGTTGGCGCCAATCGATGCTGTTGTTACTACTTGGGTGTTAAGTGTGGGATGGTAACAGAAGCTCTGCTTTACCACGTGCTCTTTCTGTCAGTGCCATATAATGAAAGTTATTTTGTTTTTATTTTTATTTTTATTTTTTTGATTTAGAGACAGGGTCTTGCTCTGTCACCCAGGCTGAAGTGCAGTGGTGCAATTGTAGCTCACTGCAGCCTCGACTTTCTGGGTTCGAAGAATTCTTTCATCTCAGCTTTCTTTTGTTTTTTGAGACGGAGTCTCGCTCTGTCACCCAGGCTGGAGTGCAGTGGCGCAATCTCGGCTCACTGCAAGCTCCGCCTCCCGGGTTCATGCCATTCTCCTGCCTCAGCCTCTCTGAGTAGCTGGGACTACAGGTGCACTCCACCACACCTGGCTAATTTTTTTATTTTTTATTTTGTATAAATAGAGTGTCGCTATGTTGCCCTGGCTGGTCTTGGGCTCAAGTGCTCTCCCACCTCTGCCTGCCAAAATGTTGGGACTACTGGCATAAGCCACTGGACTGGGACCATAAATGTTTTTATGTTATCCATAGCTGCTGACCATGGCACTTTGTTGGGTAGAAAAGCTACCTAAGATAAAAGGGTAGCAGATGAACAATGGGGAAAGAAGCTAGAAAGTCAACTGGTTTGCTAGTGTTTTTACAAAAAAATGCATTCGCTTCTTTTATAGACAGCACTTGATCTAATTGAAGATATAATTTATAGCATGGTTTTCATCCTTGAATATCTCACATCTTTTCAGGAAGTCGTACAAACTTTTCTGGCATTCTGCATTAGTCAAGGGGACTGATTGGACTGTGGGACTATGTCCAGCTGGTAGAAAATAACTAGTCTCAATCTGGCAGTGAGGGAAAAATTGAAATTTATTAGAAGGGTGGTGAGATATCCAACTTACTGCAAAAGCCGAGAAATCAGATTGGGAGAATGGCAGATATGCAGGTGGACTTTAGAGGCACCTGGAAGAAATGAGTTCAAGGACATCACCAATCTTATGTCTATTTCTTTGCTTCTCTCTGGAAATAGACTTGCTTTACATGGTGGGTAAGAGGGTTCTCTGCAGTTTTCATTACATGCATTTTGTTTTTCTCAGTACCACCAGTGAAGGACAAAGTTCCATAATTCCATACTAACAGTCCCTGGGTAGAGTTTTAATTGGATCAGCTGACTCAAGAGTAAGAAGAGATAACTGGGCTACTCTTGGGTATAACAATTGGCAGGGGGAGAAGGACAGCTCTTACAGCAAGGTGTCTGGAATGAGCAGGCACTGCTTCACTTCACTGTCCAAAATATTTTTGAGGAGCAATTATATGCCAGGCAAGCTTTATAGGCTGAGATTTCAAGTTTACAAGCATTTCTAATTTTGCAGGCAGAAGAATCATGGTCCTTGAGAGATGTGTATGGCCTTTCTCCTCCCTTCACCTGTCATTCCTGGAACCTCAGAGTAGGTTGCTAGGCATGGCACCTGACATCTTCAATACCCTGCCTTAAGTATTGACTTCAAATGGCAAAGGGGAATTAAGGTTGTAGATGGAATTATGTTTGCTAACCAGCAGACCTTCCAATAGAGAGAATTATCCTTGGTTATCTGACTGAGCACAGTATATTAACAGAAACACTCCAATGTGGACCCAGAAGTCTCAAGAGGAGATCAGACTTGGAGTAAAGCAGCGTGTGAAAGAGATACTTGGACACTGATGGCTTTGAGTATGAGAGAGCCAGGAGAAAGGAGTGTAGGCAGCAGCCTTTAGAAGCTAGAAGAAGCAGGGAAACTGATTCTTCCTTAATACTTCCATAGAGGAGCCCAACAGCCCTGCTGACACCTCGATTCTATCCCCATAAAATAAACTGTGACCCGTGGAAGAAACTTTACCTCTGGAAGAAACCCTAGCCCCGTAGAAGAAATTCTGAAGAAACTGTAAAAGAACAAATCAGCGTTGTTCCAAGCTTAATAAGTTTGTGGATATTTGTGACAGTGGTATTACCTTAGAAAACTAAGGAAGAGTTTTATCACCCTTTAATATGATTTGAAATTCGTAATGAAATATTACTCTGAAAACAAAGTTCAGAGTTGCTGAAGTCGTTAGGTTTTGAGCCTTCTGACCCCAAGTCCATTCTGGGATTCTACTTCCAATAATTTATAGTTGAAAACACTCTTGGGCACTTACAGCTTTCTGTCTTCCTCAAGAATGCCAAGGAGACCATATAGATTATTCTTTTAAGGCAGATATTTTTCAGATTTTTAAAAAAATTCTCTCCTAAAATTTGAGTGATAGTTATCCTGTCTCTGAGCGGGATCTTGCACTGTTGTCCAGGCTCTAGTGCAGTGGCCCAGAATCTCACTGCAGCCTCAAACTTCTGGGCACAAGTGATTCTACCACCTCAGCCTCATGAGTATCTGGGACTACAGGCTGATACTATATTAAGCTTCAGAGAAGAAGAATGTCCAGGTTCCTGCAAATTAGAAAATATTTTTTTTTTTATAGCCCCATGGCAAATTTGCAGAATGTCCTTGAGTGTGGTGGCTTGTGTGTACAGTGGTGTGATCTCCACTCACAGCAACTTCTGCCTCCCAGGTTGAAGGGATTCTCCTGCCTCAGCCACCTGAGTAGCTGGGATTACAGGCATGTGCCACCATGCCCAGCTAGTTTTTGTAGAGATGAGGTTTCACCATGTTAGTCAGGCTGGTCTCAAACTGCTGACCTCAAGTGATCCATAAAGAAACAATGAAAAAAAAATCCCCTATTAGATTTACATTACAATTTTCAGCCACCATGACTTGCTAGTTTTAAAATTTTTTAAAGAGTTGTAGCCCTCCTATGTCTCCCAGGCTGGTCTGGAACTCATAGCCTCAAGTGATCCTCCCATCTCAGGCTCCAGAATTCTGGGATTACAGACATAAGCCACCACACTCAAGGACATTCTGCAAATTTGACATTTTGCATCAGGTTAATATAGCCCCATGGCAAATTGTCCTAAACAGCATATTCAACAGATATACTATTTTGACACAGGAAAGTAATAAAGGGTGGTTTAAATTTTTTTTTCAGACAGCTATGACAGATTTCTAGAGATGATGGCTTTGAATGACTTATAACAAAATACCCAAACGATTCTTTCATCATCTGTCTCCATAGAGTTTCACTTGTGATGGTGGCTGCACCTTTACATTTCTTATTTTCCTACTTACAAACACTGCTGACAAAATCCTCTGAGCTCTCCATTCCTTCCAGCTGCAACTTAACCTGTCGTCTCTTCTGGGCAAAGTGACTCTCTCACCTTTTGAAGGTACACTTTGTTTACTCCTCCAGCCAAAACTTGTTTGATGGAGTTGGAATGCCAGTTTATCCCCTTGGCAGATCAATCATTATGGGCAAGTGACTCAGCTTTCATGGGACACAGTGCCCTTATGTCTAAAATAGAGATAGCTGAGAGGTTTAAGCTTATAATCCATATAAAATGCTTAGTATCCATCACATACAAGCACCTTATAATCTGATGTTAGTGCAACATCATTAATAATAGAAAAAAGAACTTGAAAATTTCAGCAAAATTGCATGTGCATAGTGGGTCTGGTATGTATATTAATCCAGGCATAATAAATGTTGATCATCTGTGACATAGCTGTTCACTGTTGTAGTGGAGGGATAAGCTGAAGAAGTAAGACCAACAGCCCATCATTTCTGGTCTTTTCTAGTATGGTTTTAACAAATGGGAATTTCAGGAAAAGTAACATTTTCTTAAAAGAGCTATTATCATTCTGCTTTATTCCTTACTTTAGTCTTTTTGAGCTCCTGTTGTCAAATGGATTTTGAGCATATGTAAATTAGATAAATTATTCACCATGAAAGGATTAGAATAACGTTTTGGAAAATTCCCTTAAACTATCAAATGGCAATAACACTACTCTTTGTGTGTGATATTAAAGAGAAATTAATTTTCTTTCTCTTGTTGTCTAGACACACAAAGTCCAATTGTATGCATATAGTCACAAAATCTAGGTGAAAAATGAAAACTAAATTGTTAACAGAGTGAGACCAATGTTTTAACCAATCAACATCAACATGCAACTAGAAGACAATTATTAAATTAGTCAAATTTTCATCTGTCAGTTGGATGTTTGACATTGTGTACACATAGCTTGCCAGTAAAGATAATTATGAAAGATTATTAAATAAAGATCTCCCTGACATGGATTAATTGAAACGTATTTAGTATTTTTTTTTAAGCACAGTTGAACTGGGGTGGATTTATGATAGCCTGTTTCTCTCCCAGCACAAAAAGCTTTCAGCAATTTGAATATTGAGTAATAATCTTACTGAAGTTTTGGAAATTATGTGTGTTTTGAATAATATTATTGGTAGTATTTGGTGGTATGAATTATGCCTGTTTGAATAATTAAGAAATAGCTTTTCCTAATGAAGAACATTTTCCATTACATACATAATCTTCCAGTACTTGAATTTTAATTCAATTTACAATTTAGATTCTTGTCATAATTTGAACAAATACAGATTACCTAGAATATAGTAAAAATCAAATTTTCATATAGTGCATATCATAAGAATTTTTTTCTTAGAAATTGTCAGAGATAGAAACTTTAGGTACATCTAGTTCATTGGAATATTTGACCATTTAAAACAATTAGCTCATTATTTTATTTGTGGAGTCTTGCTTCCTAAGATGTTGTAGTCTAATTTTTGCCAACTAATATTGTTGATTTGAATACTGTTATTTATTTTGGATACTATTTTAGCCAAGCTATTTATTATTTATTCATTTTTTATTTTGGAGATATAGTCTTGCTCTTTTTCCCAGGCTGGAGTGCAGTGTGGTGCAGTGTCCACAACCTCCGTCTCCCAGGTTCAAGAGATTCTCCTGCCTCAGCCTCCCATGTAGCTGGGACTATAGGCATCTGCCACCATGCCCAGCAAACTTTTGTATTTTTAGTAGAGATGGGTTTCACCATGTTGGCCAGCTTGTCTTAAACTTCTGACCTCAGTTGATCACCCCACCTTGGCCTCCCAGAGTGCTGGAATTACGGCTGTGAGCCACCATGCCTGGCCTAGCCAAGCCATTTAAACTTTTAAAAATAAGAATAATATGATTATAGGTCCTCTGATTTTTTTTTGGAATTATAGTGATTTGGGAGTAAACAACTATATAAGAAATAATTATAAAATAGAAAAGATTAGTGCCTTCTTAGAACTTTAATGTCATGTTAATTGAATATTAATCCAATGACTTTCTCTTTCATTGCAAGATTCCTTGCCTGAATGAAATACTGGAAACCTTTTTGAGAATAGGTCCTATCTTCCTAGTCTGCTTTTTGGTTTTCCTAAACTAGGCTGTTTACATAATGACTCAGTTTAACATTTTCTCTTTATGTTTAAGCATCTCTTTCCTTGGTGCAATCACAGCCAAACTGCGGTGAAAACAAACAGAAATTGAGAGCTTGTGAGCTCCAGATTTCAGAGCCACAGAGAGTTTGTGAGATCAAAACATCTGCTCTCAATTAATAAATTAGACCTACCTAAATCACCTAGTCAGTTTAAGGCAATGGAATCAGAGGGAAAGACTCCAAAAGAGTGACCTGTCTATGGAATAGCTACTGGTAAAATGAAACAAGGATGAGACAGTGTAGTCTCCACCTTATTATTTCAATCTAATGTTCTGTATTGAGGTTCAGAGAAGCAAGTCCATGTTTCCACAGATTAAAAAGTGGTGGCTTGCTCCTGTAATCCCAGTACTTTGGGAGCCTAGGTTGGGGCTTCGCTTGAGCCCAGGAGTTTAGGCCAGCCTGGGCAACATGACAAAACTCTGTCCCTACCAGAAAAATAAAAATAGTTGGGCATGGTGGCACTGGCCTGTACTCCTAGCTACTTAGGGGGCTGAGGTGGGAGGATCACTTGAGGCTAGATCAAGGCTGCAGTGAGCCAAGACCACAGCAGGGCACTCCAGCCTGGGTGACACAGTGGGACCCTGTATCTAAAAAAGAAATATAGGAAAAGCATTTCCCTGTTAGATTTTACATACCTGATGATGAGTTTAATGGTGAAGGTAAGCATTGGTGTGTGTGTTTGTTTCTATTTGTGTGTGTGTGAATGGTGTTGAAGGAAGCCCATAGGAAAAGTATCCATAATTCATTCAAGATCAAATATGTGTCAGTTTTCTTGGCAAATGCCAAGTTATAAAACATGTAAACCACTCTACAGCCTCTTCTTTCCTAAAACCCCAAACATCTTGAAGTCTCCTTCAAGTCAGATATCCTCTTGGTCCTCTGTGCAAGTTGTCTGCACAGTCCTCAGGTTTGTCTTTGGGTAAGTCCCTGTTGCCATCACAAAGAAAACACAGCAGGTATTGATTTGTCTCAGGCAAAGGAGCTCTGCTGGTGGGTTTCAACAAGATATGAAAATTCTAGGTTCATGAACACTCCCTTTTTCTTCCTCAAAAAGGATATTTTTAGCTACATTCTACTCTGCTCTGTCTTTTATGACATAATCATTCACTCAACCAGGGAACATCTACTATTTGCCTAACATCCTATCTGCCTGTCACATATAGACTTTAGCCTTCAGTCAGGCCAGTGATGCTATTGATCTCCTAATCCCAATGTATACTCTTTGGATATTTTCATCTGTTTTCCATTGCTTATTATCTTTAGACATATTTTAGGTAGCTCATTTAAAAATTATTAATAAATAAATCATTATTTGCAATTAGCATAGAGAAGGCCTTAGGTGAGTGTAAGTGGGTATGCGGAGAGATCTAACCCCACTGCCGGAAAAGTGAATGGGAAAGTCCCATTGATATGTGACCCGACTAAACTAACATTCCATAAAAAGCACAAAGTCTTCAACGACTGCTTTAGGATTTCAGGGAAAAGAAAATGGAGACAAATGTGAAAGTTGATGTCTTCTTTTCTTTTTCTTTTTCTTTCCTTTTTTTTTTTTT
>NW_026652300.1:1433749-1474849 GCF_009828535.3 Hylobates moloch
TGATGCCCAGGCTGGAGTGCAATGGGGTGATCTCAGCTCACTGCAACCTCCACCTCCTGGGTTCAAGTGATTCTCCTGCCTCAGCCTCCTGAGTAACCAGGACTACAGGCACCTGCCACCATGACCTGCTAATTTTTGTACTTTTAGTAGAGATGGAGTTTCACCATGTTGGCCTGGCTGGTCTCGAACTCCTGACCTCAGGTGATCCACCCACCTCAACCTCCCAAAGTGCTGGGTTTACAGGCGTGAACTACCACACCTGGCCGAAAGTGGATGTTTTCTGTGGAGGTTCCTTGATAGAAAGGTTTTCATCCAATCTTGAGATGAGTATACAGAGTGTAAGCACATGGTTGTGCAGTGAGGAAATGCTGTCTGTTTCCTAAAACTAAGGTTCTTGTTTATTGCTTCTTTAGCTGCACAGAGACATAACACATACAAAATTGGGGAGAAAAGAGAGATAAAACTATGACAAAACTGGAGGCAATGTGCAATGATGTTGTAATTTAACATGCAAAGTACTCACTTTAGTATTTTTTACATTGTTACATTGTGACATCGCAGGATTCATAAGTGGAATTTCATCCAAATTTATTCTAATGCATATTTTTTTCTACTTAGCTGACTATACGATATGGTTAAATCAAAGAACATGAGGTTTTGTTCTTACCAAATTCAAAAATACTTTTTATCACCTGGTGTTTAAATCATTAACACAAAAGATTTCAGTCTCCCCCAAATTTCTAATGTAGTAAAATCCTTTCATAATTTTATATTCAAAATATATTAATTCAGATGACTAGTATGAAATCAATGAAATCATGTTATAATTTGCATGTTTCTAAAATGTTTAAATTTAAAAATAAAAAGTAAGCCTTTAAAAACTGCAGCTTTCTCAAGAATATTAAAATGTTAACAAATTATTTAATTTTGAGCTAAAATCAGATAATAATAAGAACAGATTTCACCACTGCACATTCTACAGGGATCTTTGCATTTTATACTTGTTTTGTTTTGTTTTATAGGAGGAGATTTTGGTATATTAAATATAATACTAGAAATTTACCTGGACATAACTGGTAGAAACAACTTAGACTCTAATCACAGAATGATACCTTCCAAGGAGAAGGAGCTTTTGGGGTCATTTAACCAAAACTCTTTCACCTTACACTATTTCCATGTTCATGTTAACTTTTTGGTACTCTAAGAAGAGATGAACCATCCTTTCTTAAGTTCTAGAAGTTGAATTTAACTATGATTTTACAAATCTGCCATCTCCAGTAGATAGTAAATGCTTTGAAGACCTGGAGCATTTTTGGGATAAAATAATGAGTTATATACTTTATTGCGTGAAAAAAATTAATGAACCAGTAGTGCCTGGCCACCACCTATTTTTTTGAACCTGAACAATAAAGATGTTTGCAGCTTTTGATCTTCATTATGGGGTGGGAGGGCAGGGGAGGGATAGAATTAGGAGAAATACCTAATGTAGGTGAAGGATTCATGGGTGCAGCAAACCACCAGGGAACATATATACCTATGTAGCAAAACTGCAAGTTCTGCACATGTAACCCAGAATTAAAAGTATAATTAAAAAAAAGACATAAAAGAAAGGGAAAGGTTGGTGATGTTTACCTGAACACTCTCACAGAGATGAAGCAACATGAAGATGAATGTTACCTTCCTCTTCTAATATATAGTTTTGAAAGTCTTAGAAAACATGTTTTTTTATTCCTTCTAAGTAGTCTTTTGCAAGCATCCTCCACAGTGTCAAGCATTTATTCTCATGCATCACATTATATGTTATGAATACACCCAGAGTTTATGTGAAATTTTTTTTATTTTCATTTTTTTCGGCAAATGCATTAAACTCTTGGCTTGTATATTTTGAGCTGGAAGCCATGTTTTTGTAATATTTTAAAAGCTATATATCTTATAATATGCTTTAGAAATTAAAAGAAAATAGGATACCTGCATTTCCTATGACAAACTGTCAGCATGCAGCAAGGCAAAGCCATTTGCTGCTGAAGCTCAGTTTTTCCCTTCAGATGCTGAATGTACAAGAATTACCAGCCAAGCCAGGATCCTGTGTACCGCACGTTTCCCTGAAACACCAAGCCCCTGAGGTGTTACAAGGAGGGAAGACAGCATACAGGCATGATAGAATGACTAATAAGCTAATTGGTTTATAGTTTTGAGAAAGCAGTTGGTTGCCTGTGTTTTTGTGTGTGTGTGTGTGGTGAAGAAATATTTGTATTTCATTTTAGTGCAACTAATTTCTATTTAAATTTAAGCTGCCATATGTATCTACTGGCTATAGTATTAGACTGTTCAGCCTTAGCAACCTCCTTATTCCTATGTACTTTTTCTTTTTCTAACTTTTTTTTTAAATATACTTTAAGTTCTGGGATCCATGTACAGAATGTACAGGTTTGTTACATGGGCATACACATGCTGTGGTGGTTTGCTGCACCCATCAACACGTCATCTACATTAGGTATTTCTTCTAATGCTATCCCTCCTCTAGCCCCCATACACCGACAGACCTCAGTGTGCGATGTTCCTCTCCCTGTGTCCATGTGTTCTCATTGTTCAATTCCCACTTATGAGTGAGAACATGCAGTGTTTGGTTTTCTGTTCCTGTGTTAGTTTGCTGAGAATGATGGTTTCCAGCTTCATCCATGTCCCTGTAAAGGACATAAAATTATCCTTTTTTATGGCTGCACAGTATTCCATGGTGCATATGTGCCACATTTTATTTATCTAATCTATCATTGATGGACATTTGGATTTCCTATTTTTAAATGCAGTGGGCTATAATTTGATTGAATGCAGAAGGAATCATTTCCAAGAAATTAAAGTTCATAGGTTGGAAAATAACTGAGTTCATCATTAGGGAAAGCTTATTCTAAAACTTAGGATAAAATGAGCTTCTTCTTGCATTTTATTCAACTTAAGTTCTCGTAGTTACTTATCATCGTCATTATCATCATCAAAAACATCATCAGAATCATCAACATCATCATTATCTAAGTTTGAGTAGCCATGAGAAGGTATTGTGAGTTCCTAACTTGAGAGGGATCAATTTCTTTGAGATTTTATACTGTTATTTTAAGACTGTTGAGCGTGGGTTAGAATCTGTGTTTTAAAAGCTTTGAGAGACCACATCATCGGTAATAAAGTTTTCTCTTAGCATGGGTTTTGAGTTGACTTGTGTTACAGTTGAATTGTGCATCTCGAAAGAAAAGCTATGTTGGTATCTTAACATCTGGTTCCTAGGAAATTCACCTTATTTTGAAATAGGCTTTCTGCAAATGCAATCAAGTTCAGATGAGTTCATACTGTGTTAGGGAAGATCCTAAACCCAATATGATTATTGTCCTTGTAAGAAGAGACAGACACAGGAAAGGTAGAGCCACGCACGGGACCAGCCCTGCAAATCTCTAGAAGGTGACAATATTCTTTAAAATGCTTCAAAATCATTGGAAGGAAACTACGACTGGGCTCTGTCTCCTGGCGTGGGGATGTAATTGGCTGTGTAGAAAACACTGTGATAATCTACTAAGGAGAGCAGCCTATCAAGAAGCTCAGGTGTTTGGCAATCAACTCATTTCTCCAAATGCACAAGTGAAGAAGGCAACTGTTTTTCTCAATCCTGCAGCTTGCAAAGGCAAAGCCAGGACTCGATTTGAAAAAAATGCTGCCCCGATTTTACATATATCCAGGAAGGATATGTCTATTATTAAGGCAGATTATGAGGGATAAGCCAAGGAACTCCTGGAACTGATGTTAAACACAGATGTGATCATTGTTATAGGAGGAGATGGGACACTGAAGGAGGTCGTTACTGGAGTTCTTTGAAGAACAGATGAGGCTACCTTCAGTAAGATTCCCATTGGATTTATCCCACTGGGACAGACCAGGAGTTTGAGTCTGTCTTTGCTGAACATGGAAACAAAGTCCAGCATACAACTGATGCCACATTTGCCATTGTGAAAGGAGGGACAGTTCCACTTGATGTCTTGCAGATGCAAGGTGAAAAGGAATAATAGCCTGTGTTTGCAGTGACTGGCCTTCGATGGGGACCCTTCAGAGATGCTGGCATCAAAGTTAGCAAGTACTAGTATCTCGGGCCTCTAAAAATCAAAGCAGCTCACTTTTTCAGCACTATCAAAGAGTGGCCTCAGACTCACCAAGCCTGTATTTCACACACGGCACCTACAGAGAGACCTCGCAGTGAACCAGAATAGACCCCTGCACAAAGGCCTTCTTTTTACAGAATAATATTACAAAGTCTTGCATCCTACTGGGCACAACTGGAGGATGCCCTTTCCCAAGATGTGAGCCCAGAGATCTGGAAAGATGTGCAGCTGTCCACCACTGAACTGTCCATCACAACACAGAACAATCAGCTCGAACTGCCAAGCACAGAACAATCAGCTTGACCTGCCAAGCAAAGATTTTATGAACATCTGAATTGAACCCAACACCATCAGCAAAGGAGACTTTATAACTACAGGAACTCAAAAGGTTTGAAACCCCAAGCTGCACATCAAAGGCACAGTGTCTCCAAGCCAGCCAGTGCACTTTGCTTGTTGCCAAGGGAGCAGGGGGCTCTTTTGGCATAGATAGTGAAGAGTGTGATATGAAGCCTGTGGAAGTGGAACTGCTCCCCAGGAAGCTGCAGCTTTTCTATGATCCTAGGAAGAGAGAATAGATGCTGGCAAGGCCCACCCAGAAAGCAGGCAGAAGACAAGTGCTCTGAGACCATACTTTAGGCCACCAGTAGGACCAAAAGGGAACAGATGCCTCAACCATCCCAACAGTGTTGTCAGAGCGTCCCAAGGACTTTGTCATGGCAAGTAGCCTCTGGCCTCCTCCAGCAGTGCTTCCAAAAGTGTACCCTGTCACCTGCTTTTCAATCAGGTTATGTTAGGGCATGTTTTATTTTGGTGTGATGATCGACCCTCCTGAACACAGACTTTCCTCAGACTGATTCAAGATGGAAAAGGACTTTCTTCTGTTTTCTCCCAAAGTGCAACCGCAGTGCAGAGCCCACAGTGGGCTTAGGCTGCCTGGGCCTTTCCATTCTGGTTCTGTCCTTTGACTGTGCTCAGAATTCTTGGGAAAGTGCCTTCCTTCCCTGGTGACCTTTTCCTGTTTCTAGGCTCCTCCACAAGTGCTGCTATTTTGTGAGCTGTGGCTCCTGTTTAGCTTTTATATCAGTTCTATCCTCAGTCCAGAAATGTATGTGAGGTTGTTTCCCCCTTCAGCCATGGCAATAATACTGTAAAATGCTAGTTTTTATTTTTTTAGGTAGTGCTTTCTAAATGGTTTGCATGAGAGACACCTGGGGTACATGTTGAAAATTGATTTATTTGGAGTCCACCCCAAACCTAATAACTTATTTTGGAGATAAGACCCAGGAATCTGCAATTTTTAAAAGTTGGCCACCCTTTCCAGGTGATTCTGTAAGTTGTCCCTCAATGCACTTGGAGAAATAGTATTTTAAAGCAGTGGTCCACAAAGTATTCTGCTCATGTGCACCCCAGAAGTATTTTGAAAAATTATGTATTCCCTCACCCATCTAAGTTGACATCTGAGATTTTTCATGGGAAGTTAAATAGTTGACAAAGTTTGTGTTTGCTGCTGTCACGTAAATATTGGTATTTTAAAATAAAAACTGTTATATCAAAAAAATAAAAAAGAAGAGATGCAACGACAAGGACAGAAACAAGGAGAACACCACGTGAGGATGGAAGTAAAGATTGAAGTGATTCATTCCTAAATTAGGGATCACTGTGGAAACTGTGAGGAACTAAGAACAGAAGCATGAAGCATGAAGCACAATCCAAGACAGAAGCATAAAATGGATTTTCCTTCAGAGCCTCTAGAAGGAAGCATCTTAATTTTGGACTCTGCTCCAGAACAGTGAGAGACTGTAAGTTTTTGTTGTTTCAAGTCACCAAGTTTGTGATAATTAGTTACAAAGCCCCAGAAATGAATGCTGTCTGGGTTAGGTATATTCTGCATATATACACTGCCTAAGGGTGCCAGAAGCCTGAAGAGGTGGTGTCTGCATTTCTGGTTCCTAAAATTCTCTCTCAGTACCCACTGCTCTGTCTGTGGCAAAACTCTCCTGATACATTTATAGCCTTTAGGCTATGTCATATTTCCCCTGTCCACTAGGGAAGTAGTTCTTGAATTCCAGTCTCCCAATTCCATTTTACCAAGTGAAAGACACTGCCTTTGTATAACTCCCTCCCCTTTGAGTGTAGGGAGGAAATAGGATTTGCTTCTATCTCATGGAATATGATAGAGGTAATGGAACACCACTTCCATGATTATGTTATAGAAGCATATAAATTGTGTCTTACTAGCATACCCTTTCTGTTGCATTCTTGGTTTCCATGCTTTGATGAAACAAGCAACCATGTTGAACAGGTGCACATGTCAAGAAGTTGACAGCTGCCTCTGAACAACAGCTGGCAAGGAACAGAGGCATTCAGTCCAGCAGTCCACAGGGCATTGAACCTTGCAAACAAGCATATATGTTTGGAAGTGAATCTTCCTATGTCAGCTTTAAAATGAGACCCCAGCTCAGGCCAACACCTTCATCAGTAAGAGACTTCAAAGCAGTGGGTCCAGCTGAGCTAGTGCCTGGATTCCTGATAAGCAAAAACTGTGATAAAGTAAATACATTATTCTGAAGCTGTTTAAGCCTACTGGACCCACCCAGTCTCTTCCCAACCCTGGAAAGTCCATTTCAATCTATATGTCTCCACTGGATATAGACATTGGTTGGCATGCAACTAAAATAAGGCCAATATGCATAGTTGCATATTAATTAAATTGTGGTTATTTGTTAGAAAGTAGTCAATAACTGTGGCATAATCAGCAAAAGGTGGATTTCAGCTGAGTACAGTAGCTTGCACCTGTTATCTCAACTACTTGGGAGGCTCAGGTGGGAGAACTGCTTGAGGCCAGGAGGTTGAGGCTGCAGTGAGCTATGGTAGCGCCAGTGCAATCATAGTTCACTGCAGCTATGAGCCTGGGAGACAAAGCAAGACCTTCTATCTAGAAAAAGACATGGATTTCAAAAGTTGGACAGATTGTAACCCAAATTCTACGTAGATATCGTGTCTCCATTGGAAGGATATATATTTTGAGATTTTGCAATCTTAGGAATAGTTAGTTGGCAAGTGAAAGAAATTCCAGTTAAATTGACTTAAGGGAAGAGATTTTCAGGCTCCCTTTACTAACAGTACATTTAGTTTAGAAAATAGTGTCCTCAGATCTAATCATTGCCATTAGGAACCTGGCACTTTGGTGTCATGCTTCTTCTTTTGGCTTTCTCAGAGATGCTCTCTTTGTGTGGTGGTAGGCAGTCAACAGCATTTCCTAGCATGTCACTGTTTCCACAGAGAAGCGAATTGGCCTGGGAACTATGCATACTGGCCTAATTTTAGTTGCATGCCAAGCAATATCTATATCCAGTGCAAAGAGACACTTAGATTGAAATGGTCTCTCCAGAGTTGGGAGGAGACTGGGTGGGTCCATTAGGCTTAAGGTGGATGTAAGTAATATTGCTCCCTAGAGGAAAATTGAATGCTAGGTAAGCAAAACTCATTGATGTCCATTGTCATTGCTCATACTGCAAATAGTCCCAAAAAAGAAAGAATGGCATGGGTGCTTCATGGAAGAGACTAACTTGGGGGAAAAATCTTACCTAGGATATTTCTTTTTTTTCAGCTGAAGAGAAGAAATTAGACATTCAGAAATGAGAAAACTTGTGTATTATTTTCTGTTGTTGTTTTGTAAACACTTGTAGCTTTTAGTGACATATAGAAATAAAATGACAGGAACAGATGAGGATATTTCTATTATGATATTATACACACAGTTCTATGTTGGGAGTCATCCTCCTGGGACAATCCTGGGTCTGGAAACTGTCAGCTAGTGGCAAATTAGAGATAGCCTGAGATTTAATGCCAGATGGGAAACATGACCTCAAATGAATTAGGCTTTTTAGCACTGGGTGTAATATGCTGTGCCTGGCATCTCTTTTGAGAGTTCTAACTGAAAGTTTAGGTTTACTGAAAGATAAGCCAATTTGGGGAGCTCATCTGGTGAACATGAAAATGAATTTGGACAAATTTCAGCCTAGGCCTTTAGCACAGTGAAAGTTTGGAAAGAGTTTCATTGTACAGCATTAGGCAAATGGCTGATAAAAGAGCGTCCAGTTTTTTCTCAAGGAATTCTGCAAAAAGCAAAGGAGGTCGTAATCAGTCATCCTCCTTTTTCTGCTTAGTGGACTTCCTTGTGAGATTGTGCTGTAAATGTGTTCTCAGGCAGGTGATAAAACCTCATCTTCAATTCTTGTGCAGCTTTGTAAGTCCAAAGAGGCACCGCTATATCCTTATTACAAGAAGTGTCACTGGGTTGTTTGTTAATGTTTGCTTCCATATGGGCCCCAGGCATTAGCAAACATGTAGTTTATTCATTTATTTATTCACTCAGTGAATATTTATTGAACCTAATCTAATTTTCAGGCCATTCTGCTAAATGACATCCTACCACTTTTATTGCAAGCCATAGAGGGGAAACTGCACAACTAACTGGAACGATTTAGTATAATCATTGCAATTATGCAGCAAGCTGGGGAGACATGAGAACATCTGGGAGGAGTATGTATCTGAGACTGAGAGAGTGAAAATGAAGTAAGGAGAAATTTGACTAATGAGTAACTGACCAAATTGCTGGGAGGAAGGTCATTTCAGGCAGAGAGGAGCATGTTCAAGGCTGAAGTCTAGAGCCTGACATTAATATCGATTATCTTAGCTAAGTGTTGTTTATGAAACTGAAGTTTGTGAATTTGAAGCCTGAAATGTCCAAAGTGTAGTCACTGTATGGTCAGTTAATCTCAGAGCACATCCTTCAGTCATCAGTGGAGCTAGAGAGAATATATTGACATATGTGCTCTAATGAAAGCTGAGAAGCTCAACCAGGACAAGTGTTTATCTAAAAGGGGGTCTGACCTCCTTTTAGAAATGGGAAGCAAGGGTGGACAGCATAACCCATAGACCAAATCTAACACCCTTTCTGTCTGTTTTTGCTAAAGGGTTTAATGGAACACAAATACACCCATTTATTTACGTAGCGTCTGTGACTGTTTTCACACTACAAAGGCAAAGTTGAGTTGTTGCAAGAGACCATGTGGCCTGCAATATCTACAATATATACAATCTTACCCTTTATTTTAAAAAGTGTTCTGACGCCTGATGTAAAGGACTAGCTTCATGAAGTCAAGTGGAGATCTTCTAAGTTACCATATAGACATGAAAGGAAGAGTACAGAAGTTCCATGATGTACAGCAGTGGTTTACAAACTGGCTATGAATGTTTTCCAAATGCAGATTCCTGGGCTCTATCCAGGCTTCCAGTGACTCAGAAAATCTGAGGATAGGTCCCAACAATTTGCATAATAGTGGCCTTGTAGGTGATATTGATGGCAAAAATTTGAAAATTGGACCTGAATTTTTTTTTTTTTTGGTGACAGAGTCTCGCTCTGTTGCCCAGGCTGGAGGGCAGTTGTGCAAATTTGGCTCAGTGTAAGCTCTGCTTCCCTTGTTCACACCATTCTCCTGCTTTAGCCTCCCGAGTAGCTGGGAACTACAGGCACCCACCACCAGGCCTGGCTAATTTTTTGTATCTTTTTAGTAGAGACGAGGTTTCACCAAGTTAGCCAGGACGGCCTCGATCTCCTGATCTCATGATCTGCCCGCCTCGGCCTCCCAGTGTTGGGATTACAGGTGTGAGCCACCACACCTGGCCTGAAATATTTTTTAATCCAGATATAAACAGATACTCTTTTCTGCCATTAAAAACCAATAAGGAAAAAAAAAAGATAAAAGCCTGTGTTTAAGACCATTGTCCATATGTCTTACACAAGATAACTTCCTGAAGTGACCTCTAAGATGAAATAGTTACAAAGTATTTCTGTGTTCAATTAAATTAAAGCATGGGCAAAAAGGAATTATTAGTTGTAGATCTTTAAGATCAAATCAGTTTAAACAAAACACTGTCAACGCAGCAGCCAAAGAATACAATCAATCAAAAGATGAATAAATATATGCAATTATACAGTACTACTACATGATGATGATGATGATGAGGATGGTGATGATGATGATGATGGTTATGATCATGGTGATGGTGATAATATGGTTGATGAGGATGGTAAAAGTGTTGGTGATTTTGATGATGTTGGTGTTGAGGATGGTGAAGGTATGCTGATATGTTGATGGTGATGGTGATGATGGTGATGGTGATGGTGATGAGGATGCTGAAGGTTATGGTGATGATGACCGGATGATGATGGTGCTGCTGATGACGATGATGATGATGATGGTCATGATGATGACAGCAATGAAGATAACAAATATTGTGATGATTGTTTTGGTGATAATAGTAGTAATTGTGGTGATGGCCTGTTTCTACATTGCAATCTCTGTTTCTCCCCCAGTCTCTACACAAACAGAACCACCTTAGAGACATTTCAAACGTACGATATTCAAAATGCAGCTGCTGCTTTTGACACAATGAATGCCCTTCTGTCTGCATTTTTACTATCTTAGGAGAATTCACACCATCTCCTCATCACTCAGTAAGCCAAATGTGCTAGCTGCTGATCCATGTGTCTGAATGGCTGCCTTGATGAATTGGGGACCTACAGTGAGCAACAATGCTGGACTGGGGCAAGTATGAATAAAGGAGTGATGAGTTCAAGTTGTTGCGGGAAAACAGGGCAGCCAACTCTATCAGGATCTCTCAGATGGGCTTAGTGGTGGTGAAGATATTTCCAAAGGCATTCTGAAGACTTGGAGGAATGTTGTCAGGCAAAACAGAGCTTCTCAACGAAGAGCAATTTTGGACCTGCTATACAGGACAGCCTCCACCCCACACAATGATGTGGCCCCTAATGTGAATATTACTGAGGTAGAGATAATATGAGGTAGATCCAGAAGTCTATAGAAAAAGGGAATCTGAGAAAATTGTGCTAGGGGAACACTGAAGAATGTAGAGCAATTGAACAAATGCCTGTGCAGACATATTGGTACAAAATTGCAATGGAGTGCCAATGGGACAGGGAAATGGGACAAGTCTTACAACGCACAGTTCTTGACCATCCCTGAAGTGCACCAAAGCTACAGAAGTTGGTGTGCATGAATTGTCCCATTGATCCTGTTTGGTAATTACCATGTTGACAGCTGGAGTCCCATGAAGGAACATTTTTAAACAGCAAAGTTACAAGCTCTGATTTGCATTTTGAGATTAGTGACTCAGACTACCAGTTATTTGTTAACGTGCTCAATTCGGCCTAGGTAGACATCTGGAGGGTGTAATTTGATTTATTTTGCAGAGGGATGATTGGCCTCTACATTATCTTGGCACACCGCCTGAATTTCTGAACACCAAAGAATTATGTATTTGGTGTATGGCCATCTCATTTTGAAGACCTATCAAAGATGTGAGAATGGATTAGATGTGGAACAATTTGAGGATTAGATTAGTTTATCAGATGGTTAGCATGCCATATTAATTTATCCAGACATGGGGTATTTAAAGAAGGGAAGAGTAACATATATATATGTAACATGTACAGGGAAGATAGGGGACCTTTGTCTCAATTTCTATTTTCTTAATGCATCAATAAGCCTATTGGTAGATAAAGTTTAGGTTTGATTCTGCTTTCTAAGTTAGGCTGCAAAATATTTTTTATCAGTACTCTCTGAAACTGACTGTCATGTCAAGACTCCAAAAAAGTATCCACAGGTATATTTAAAAATAAAATATCATCTTTTCATCTTATGTAGAACAACATCTGTTTACTATTGCTTGGAATACAAACTGGAATTTAGCTGTGGCCATTAAAAAGTGACAAACAGTGTTTCTTCCACTATGCCATAATTATAGTGAGAGGAAAGCATCAAAAAGAAAGTTCTTTTATATAGAGTTGGCACAAAAATATTCACATATGTAAATAATATAAATAATGCACCATAAAAAGAAAACCTTCCATTACTATTAACTAAATTAATCAGTTGTCATTTCCATGGGATTTGGGATATATCTTACATGTTCTTGGTTAGATTCATGAGCCAAAGAATAATGCCTATTGATGAAAGTGGGCTGTAATTTCTTGTTTTTAAAACAATGGCCTCTGGCCAAATACGAGTAAAATAAACAACATTTGATTTATTACTTTACATTGATTTCTTGCATCCTGCTCGAAAAGAGAGTTGATTTACAATTATAACATATTTTTCCTGCACAATTAACATCATTGTTGCCAATTTTATAGAAGAGGCAGGAAAGTGGGCTTGCAATGATTTATTGTGAATGCATGAAACAATTAATGCTACTAGCAATAGAGTTTTAATAGGAAAAAGTTAAAGCACACAGTATTAAAAATAAAAGGAGCTGGGCGCGGTGGCTCACACCTGTAATCCCAGCAGTTTGGGAGGCTGAGGTGGGCAGATTGAGACCAGCCTGACCAAAATGGTGAAACCCATCTCTACTAAAAATACAAAAATTAGCTGGGCATGGTGGTACATGCCTGTAATCCTAGTGCCTGTAATCCTAGCTACTCAGGAGGCTTGAGGCAGGAAAATTGCTTGAATCTGGGAGGCAGAAGTTGCAGTAAGCCGAGATGATACCACTGCACTCTAGCCTGGGCAACAGAACAAGACTTCATCTCAATAAATAAATAAACAAACAAAGAAACAAACAGAGTAAGACTTCATTTCAATAAATAAATAAATTAAAGGAAAAATTGGTATCAAAATTGTGTTTGATTTAGGCAAGGTTTATACCTCTATGGATGGCTTTTTCATAACAATAATCGTATTGACATTGGGGACTTTTCTGTGTTTCAGAGAGTTTCATGTGGATTTCTAATATAGTAAAATATATAATATTGTTATATGAGGGAGTGATGGAAAATCCCATCAAGGTTGGCATTTTTTAGAAAGAAAAGAAGCATAGAGAATATTTTAAAGATTTGGGGCCAGGTCTTGGGGGGTTCTTGCCTATAATTCCAGTGTTTTGAGAGGCTGAGGCAGGAGAATGATTTGAGCTCTGGGTATTTGAGACATCGTAGGCAACATGGCAAAGCCTCAGCTCTACAAAAAACAAAAGTGAGCTGAGTGTGATGGCAAGCATGTGCTGGTAATCTCAGCTACTAGGGAGGCTGAGGTGAGAGAATCACTTGAGCCCAGGAATGCTTCAGTAAGCTGTAATCATATCACTGCACTCTGGGCTGAGCAACAGAGCAAGACCCTGTCTCAAAAAAAAAATGATATTTTCTTTGCCCCACAGTTGTCATATACAATGAAAACTGTGTTTTTAAGCCAAAATAGGTTTTGTAAATATTTCATTATTAAAAAAGAGTCAGGCTTGCACTTAGATACATGATGTTGCTTTGATTTCTTCAGTTTTCACCTGCCCTGGTATGAGACCCATGAAGTAAGCATTCTTCTGGGCACAGAAATGATACTCCTAAACATATTATTTATTAATATATAATGGAAAGAGAGAAACATGTCAAAAATAAAGACAAATTAAGCTTTAATGAAAAGCAACCATACACTGATGAATTTAAAGTTTTGGAGCAAATACTATTGTGTTTGATATCTATTAGTCTATTTATCTAGTGAAATATGGGCAATGCAAAATCAAACATCAATAGAAGGTTCCAACTAAGCTTGTTTCTCATATGGTTTCTCTGCCAGCTCAGACCTCAAGAGTACCTCCTGCCTACAAAGTAGACTCGCTGCCCCACACACTGATTTCCAGCCTTTTCTGTTTCATGGGGTGACTTGCTGACCTTCTATGCATGGGTAATAGTACTCTATTGAAGGCAAGAGTTGTGTCTTCCACTTGGGTCTTCTAATCTGCTAAAGAAAGCAACACACAAAGTATAGCTTACAATAATTATCTGTCAAATTTATGTCAATCACAATGTGGATGGTAGATCTGTGTTTTCATTTTTGTCTTGAAAGGAAGACTTCAATTTTCTCTGCAGCTGTGGTACTTTATAAATTATTTCCTCTTCAGTCTCTTAAAAGTCACTCTTATTTACCACCCTATTAACGGTAGATTCAGTGAAATCCCACTCATTCAGTGTTGGAGTCACACATTATTTCAGAAGACCACACAGCAGTAGGTGGTATTAAATCAATGTCTGAAATATGAGCCAGGAATATATTTTTACTGGACTGTCATTTTCTTGTTGGCTCATTTGCATAATCCACTCCAGTGCATCTCAGTTTTATTTCCTATTATGCAAAATAGAAGATAATGATAGGTTGGTACATTCTCTGCTGATACTATTTAAATTCGTGTAAATAGATATTGCTGGGAGTGTGTGCCTCAGACTATCTCATCCTTCATAGGGACCCAAGTTTCAACTTTCTAATAACCCATCTAAGACACCTAGGCACACGGGAGAATACTCTGATTTAAACAGTCCACCATAAGCCAGACACAGTGTTGCACCCTGTGCTCCCAGCTACTCAAGAGGCTGAGGCCGAGGATCACATGAGCTCAGGAGTTCAAGACCAGCCTGGGCAGTGTAGCAAAAGCCTATCTCTAAAAAATAAAAATAAACTCACCATTCTGTGTTTTACATGTTGTAAAAATCTCCCACTGGCTCCCATCTATTATGCCTGGTTTAGTTTGAAACAAAACCATTAGTTTTAATGTAGCAAAATTCCATCAACATATTTTTCTTTATAACAGCTTCTCCTATGTAGCACCTGTTAGAGAAATCCTGTTCTACTCCAACATCAAAAAAAATTTTCCTGCACATTTTTCTATAAACATCAGAATTTCACTGTTCATACAGACATTTTTAATATATGCAGAGTGTATTTTTATATATGGAGTTAGGTAGGGATCTCATTTTTTTTTTTTTTTCTGCAGTAGGGAAGCATTCCTTTTGACACATGAAAGAAACAAGGTATTTTTTCCCAGTATTTGTTGTGTCAGCCAGGATCCTGATAGGAAAAGATGGAATGCAACTTGAGAAATATAATAAAGATAGGGACAGTATATAGGGCACCAACACAGGGTAGTGGAGCCCTTACGTGAAGTTACTGATACCCACTGAGGTTGAACTGGACCTACCTACTAGGGAGGGAACTGGATTTCATATACATAGGCCTTTCTTACCTTCTGTCCTCCAGATTACCTACTAGTGTCTTCCTTGGCTGAAACCCAGGGACAGCCAGAAGGCAAGAGTGAACTCACCTATTTACCTTCCACAGCACAGAATAGTGGAGATGAGAAAGAGTAAATCTGGAAGGGGCCAGATCCAACCCCACCCCCCAAAAAATACAAGTTTTAAAATTAATCATATATACATCAGCCAATCCTAGGGCTTTATATTTGGCCCTGTTCATTGCTGATCTGTTTATGCAAGATGAAGTATGACTCAAATATTACAAATGACATATGTTTTCCATCTTCAGCATTCCCCTTGCTTTTGATAGAATTTATTCTTTCATATACATTATGGAATCCATGTGTCAAAGTGTGCAACATTCTTCTGTCTTTGCTGGGAATTGTATTTATTTTAAAGTTGGTTTGAGGAAAAATAAACATCTTGTAAGCTTATGTTATCTCACTTGTAAACTGGCATAGTTTATTACTTGTTGAAATCTGATCACAGCTTTATTAAAAACTTTAAGCATTATGTATTAATTAATCATTATTATTATTATTTTGCAATTGATACCTTCAATTACATTTTGTACTCGTGGTATAAAATAATTTTTTTTTACATTGATTAAATGTTCAGTCATCTTTTTGGATTTTCTATTATTTCCAGCAGCTTTTCTGTTAAATTACATGGTTTCCACAAAAATGGTGACATTATCTGCAAATAGTGACCATTTTCTCTCTTTCCTTTTAATATTTGTAAATTTTAAATCCTTTCTAACTTCTACCACTGTATGGCCCATTGACATCTGGTATGAGGATGAATGCTATTGGCACAAAATTTTATTCCCATTCATGATTTTATAGGAAATGAGCCTAACATCTTTTTTGTAAATACAATGTCAAGGAGAGATTTTTGGCATACGTATTTTCAAATAATATGAATTACCTGTAATTACCAGTTATTTTCTAAGTTTTTAAAATGCTTTCTTTTCATCATAAACATTGATTATTGCCAAATAATCAATTGGCATTTCTACAGCTGCTTATACAGCTTCTTATATCATAAAAGAATTATAATTCTTCTTCATAATTTAACGTGCTTTTATAATTAATAGATTTTTAAATTATCTATTCAATTTAGAAAAAACACAGTTTTCATCATAATAGGAAGAAAATGGCCTCTCTTGTGTTATAGTGGAATATGTTCTAAAAATAGCCACTATGCTACCAAGTTTAGTTTGTAAATATTTCACTTAAGATGTCTACATCTACATTCATAAGTGACTTTGATTTATAATTTTATGATGTTATACACTCTATACTTTTGATATGAATGTTAAACTATCCATACAAAAGGATTTTGATAGCTCTATTTAATTTTATATTTTCTGCAGAAAACTTCAATACATAGGATTATTAAAAATTTTCTGAAAGTTATCTTGGGTGATGAGTTTTTGTGTGGGAAAGTTTTAGTTACCCTTTCATTACTACTAATAGTTTTTAGTTTAAGTTTATTTCTTTGTGTAATGTTAGTTTTTTCTTAACTATTTCAATTTAGTTTTTTAATATCAGGGTTTATACTGTTAAAATATTATTTTGTATTTTTTATATTTTGATTTACTTGGTGTTTTAAAAATGATTTTCCTCTTTTTCTTTAAAGACTATTTGTTTTCATAATTTGTCTCCCTTTCTTGGTCAGTCTTGGCAGAAGTTTGTTTATATTATAAAGCTTTTCATTAAACTAGTTTTCATTTCGTTAATTAGATCAACTCTTTTTTCTCTATTTCACTAATTTCTGCTCCTATCTTGATTATATACCATTTTCAGATGTATTTGTATTTATTCTGTTTTCACTTCTTCCTGCCCTCTTCTTGACTTGTCACCATGGCTTCTTTATTTCCAATTATTCTTGTTGCCTTGTAAAGGTATTTGAAGTTTTAATTGTCTCTTTAAGCACATCTTCAATCTCATCTGACAAATTTTCACATGTGACATTTGAATGATCCCTGGTTTCCAACTATTTTTGTTTATATTGTAGCATAAAAGCATGTGCACACACTCACATGCAAACAAATATGTATATGCAAATTAATGACAGAACATTAAACATATATATGTTTATATGTGCGTAAACATATATATATATATATATGTTTAGTGTTCTGTGTCCATAGCTTTCAAGTACACACCAAATGTTTACAAAATCTACCTTTCATAAAGATACAGCAGTATACAGCATTGTCTTCTATGACCATAATACAATAGAATTAGAAATCAATAGTAAAAAGCATTCAAAATAATGATAGAACACTAAACACATATGTATATAGGTTTATATGTAAACATATATACACATATACATATGTACATATACACATGTGTAAACATATATATACATGTAAATGTATATATATGTTTAGTGTTCTATCATTATTATGAATGCTTTTTACTATTGATTTCTAATTCTATTGAATTATGGTCATAGAATACAGTACTGTATGCAGCTGTATCTTTATGAAAGGTAGATTTTGTAAACATTTGGTGTGTGCTTGAAAGCTATGGACACATACACATACATAGGCATATTTACAAATACAAATAAATATCTCTGTTCTGTGTGTGTGTGAAAGAGTGTACGTTTTGAGGTGCATATATTTCCATAGATAGCCACCGGATCACACATATCAGTTATTTCACTCTTCTATGTCTTATTTATTTTTTGGGTGGCAGGTGGGAACTCTGTCTCACTCTGTTGCTCTGGCTGGAATGCAGTCACTCAATCTCAGCTCACTGCAACCTCTGCCTCCTGGGTTCAAGTTATTCTCATGCCTCAGCCTCCCAAGTAGCTGGGATTACAGGTGCATACCACCACGCCTGGCTAAACTTTTTTATTATCATTTTTGAGACAGAGTCTTGCTCTGTTGCCCAGGCTGGAGGGCAATGGCACGATCTCAGATCACTGCAACCTCTGCCTCCCGGATTCAAGTCATTATCCTTCCTCAGCCTCCCCGATAGCTAGGACTACAGGCACCCGCCACCCTGCCTGGCTAATTTTTGTATTTTTAGTAGAGGTGGAATTTCACCATGTTGGCCATGCTGGTCTTGAACTCCTTACCTCAGGTGATCCACCCAACTCAGCCTCCCAAAGTGCTGGGATTACAGGCGTGAGCCACTGTGCTCAGCCAACTTCTGTATTTATAGTAGAGACAGGGTTTCACTGTGTTGGCCAGGCTGGCCTGAACTCCTGGCCTCAAGGGATCCACCTGCCTTGTTGTCCCAAAGTGCTGGAATTATAGGTATGAGTCATGATGTGTGGCCTGTATCTTCAATTAGATTTTGTCTCCTAAGTTCCTCACACCAAGAATGTTGAGTTTTATTCTCTTGTAACATTTCATCTTATCTTTCCTTTGTCTTGTATATTTAATGCATATGGATATACTATGTTATATAAAGTATGTATATATAAACATATACTTACCTTTTACATGTTTTCAAGCTTATTAGGATGGATGTTGTATGAAAGTGTCAGTTATACCTTTTTAATCTTCCATTCCTTTTCTAGTATTTATTATCTATTTTTGACATTTATGATTTTGGTTTGATATTAAACTTGCTTACTATGATTTTTTAATTTACATATTTCTTACATTTAAAATTTTTAGTCTCTTCCTGTTCAAGTTTATCTGTTTTAAATATATCTGTTCTCAACAATATGTTGCTAAATGTGTTTTAATCACATTTTATCTGTTTATCCTAATTGTATTTCTGCAGTTATCATTATTATAGATTTCATTTCTGCCACTTTGTTTTATATTTTATATGTATCACTCACGCTTTTTAAACTTTAACTTATTTTTTTGCTTTTTTGCTTTTCCTGACTTCCACTGTATAATTTTAAAAGTTTCTCTTACTGACCTCATTATTATACTCTTTTTTGCTGACCTCATTATTATACTCCTTTCTTATGTTTTTTTTTCCTCTTTATAGTTTGGATTCATCAAATTTCCTGTTTTATGTCACACTTATATTCTTTTTTTTTCTCATAGTTTTTTTTTTTTATTATATTTTAGGTTTTAGGGTACATGTGCACAATGTGCAGGTTTGTTACATATGTATCCATGTGCCATGTTGATTTCCTGCACCCATTAACTCGTCATTTAACATTAGGTGTATCTCCTAATGCTGTCCCTCCCCCCACCCCACAACAGTCCCCGGAGTGTGATGTTCCCCTTCCTGTGTCCATGTGTTCTCATTATTCAATTCCCACCTATGAGTGAGAACATGTGGTGTTTGGTTTTTTGTTCTTGCGATAGTTTGCTGAGAATGATGTTTTCTAGTTTCATCCATGTCCCTACAAAGGACATGAACTCATCATTTTTTTATGGCTGCATAGTATTCCATGGTGTATATGTGCTACATTTTCTTAATCCAGTCTATCGTTGTTGGACATTTGGGTTGGTTCCAAGTCTTTGCTATTGTGAATAGTGCCGCAATAAACATACGTGTGCATGTGTCTTTATAGCAGCATGATTTATAGTCCTTTGGGTATATACCCAGTAATGGGATGGCTGGGTCAGATGGTATTTCTAGTTCTAGATCCCTGAGGAATCACCACACTGACTTCCACAATGGTTCAACTAGTTTACAGTCCCACCAACAGTGTAAAAGTGTTCCTATTTCTCCACATCCTCTCCAGCACCTGTTGTTTCCTGATTTTTTAATGATGGCCATTCTAACTGGTGTGAGATGGTATCTCACTGTGGTTTTGATTTGCATTTCTCTGATGGCCAGTGATGATGAGCATTTCTTCATGTGTTTTTTGGCTGCATAAATGTCTTCTTTTGAGAAGTCTCTGTTCATGTCCTTTGCCGACTTTTTGATGGGGTTGTTTGTTTTTTTCTTGTAAATTTGTTTGAGTTCATTGTAGATTTTGGATATTAGCCCTTTGTCAGATGAGTAGGTTGCAAAAATTTTCTCCCATTCTGTAGGTTGCCTGTTCACTCTGATGGTGGTTTCTTTTGCTGTGCAGAAGCTCTTTAGTTTAATTAGATCCCATTTGTCAATTTTGGCTTTTGTTGCTTTTGGTGTTTTAGACATGAAGTCCTTGCCCACGCCTATATCCTGAATGATATTGCCTAGGTTTTCTTGTAGGATTTTAATGGTTTTAGGTCTAACATGTAAGTCTTTAATCCATCTTGAATTAATTTTTGTATAAGTTGTAAGGAAGGGATTCAGTTTCAGCTTTCTACATATGGCTAGCCAGTTTTCCCCGCACCATTTATTAAATAGGAAATCCTTTCCCCATTTCTTGTCAGGTTTGTCAAAGATCAGATAGTTGTGGATATGCGGCATCATTTCTGAGGGCTCTGTTCTGTTCCATTGATCTATATCTCTGTTGTGGTACCAGTACCATGCTGTTTTGGTTACTGTAGCCTTGTAGTATAGTTTGAAGTCAGGTAGCGTGATGCCTCCAGCTTTGTTCTTTTGGCTTAGGATTGACTTGGCGATGCGGGCTCTTTTTTGGTTCTATATGAACTTTAAAGTAGTTTTTTCCGATTCTGTGAAGAAAGTCATTGGTAGCTTGATGGGGATGGCATTGAATCTGTAAATTACCTTGAGCAGTATGGCCATTTTCACTATATTGATTCTTCCAACCCCTGAGCATGGAATATTCTTCCATTTATTTGTATCCTCTTTTATTTCATTGAGCAGTGGTTTGTAGTTCTCCTAGGTCCTTCACATCCCTTGTAAGTTGGATTCCTAGGTATTTTATTGTCTTTGAAGCAATTGTGAATGGGAGTTCACTCATGATTTGGCTCTCTGTCTGTGATTGGTGTACAAGATTGCTTGTGATTTTTGTACATTGATTTTGTATCCTGAGACTTTGCTGAAGTTGCTAATCAGCTTAAGGAGATTTTGGGCTGAGACAATGAGGTTTTCTAGATATACAATCATGTCAGCTGCAAACAGGGACAATTTGACTTCCTCTTTTCCTAATTGAATACACTTTATTTCCTTCTCCTGCCTGATTGCTCTGGCCAGAACTTCCAGCACTATGTTGAATAGGAGCGGTGAGAGAAGGCATCCTTGTCTTGTGCCAGTTTTCAGAGGGAATGCTTCCAGTTTTTGCCCATTCAGTATGATATTGGCTGCGGGTTTTTCATAGCTAGCTCTTATTATTTTGAGGTACGTCCCATCAATACCTAATTTATTGAGAGTTTTTAGCATGAAGTGTTGTTGAATTTTGTCAAAGGACTTTTCTGCATCTATTGAGATAATCATGTGGTTTTTGTCTTTGGTTCTGTTTATATGCTGGATTACATTTATTGATTTGCATATGTTGAACCAGCCTTGCATCCCTGGGATGAAGCCCACTTGATCATGGTGGATAAGGTTTTTGATGTGCTGCTGGATTCGGTTTGCCAGTATTTTACTGAGGATTTTTGCATCAATGTTCATCAAGGATATTGGTCGAAATTCTCTTTTTCGGTTATATCTCTGCCAGGCTTTGGTATCAGGATGATGCTGGCTTCATGAAATCTGTTAGGGAGGATTCCTTCTTTTTCTATTGATCGGAATAGTTTCAGAAGGAATGGTACCAGTTCCTCCTTGTACCTCTGGTAGAATTCAGCTGTGAATCCATCAGGTCCTGGACTCTTTTTGGTGGTAAGCTATTGATTAGTGCCACAATTTCAGAACCTCTTATTGGTCTATTCAGAGATTCAACGTCTTCCTGATTTAGTCTTCGGAGGGTGTGTTTGTCAAGGAATTTATCAATTTCTTCTAGATTTTCTAGTTTATTTGCATAGAGGTGTTTGTAGTATTCTCTGATGGTAGATTGTATTTCTGTGGGATCGGTGGTGATATGCCCTTTCTCATTTTTTATTGCATCTATTTGGTTCTTCTCTCTTTTCTTCTTTATTAGTCTTGCTAGTGGTCTATCAATTTTGTTGATCTTTTCAAAAAACCAGCTCCTAAATTCATTAATTTTTTGAAGGGTATTTTGTGTCTCTGTTTCCTTCAATTCTGCTCTGATTTTAGTTATTTCTAGCCTTCTGCTAGCTTTTGAATGTGTTTGTTCTTGCTTTTCTAGTTCTTTTAATTGTGATGTTAGGGTGTCAAATTTGGATCTTTCCTGCTTTCTCTTGTGGGCATTTAGTGCTATAAATTTCCCTCTACACACTGCTTTGAACGTGTCCCAGAGATTCTCGTATATTGTGTCTTTGTTCTCATTGGTTTCAAAGAACATCTTTATTTCTGCCTTCATTTTATTATATACCCAATAGTCATTCAGGAGCAGGTTGTTGAGTTTCCATGTAGTTGAGCGGTTTTGAGTGAATTTCTTAATCCTGAGTTCTAGTTTGATTGCACTGTGGTCTGACAGACAGTTTGTTATAATTTCTGTTCTTTTACATTTGCTGAGGAGAGCTTTACTTCCAACTATGTGTTCAATTTTGGAATAGGTGTGGTGTGGTGCTGAAAAAAATGTATATTCTGTTGATTTGGGGTGGAGAGTGCTGTAGATGTCTATTAGGTCCACTTTGTGCAGAGCTGAGTTCAATTCCTGTTAATTTTCTGTCTTGTTGATCTGTCTAATGTTGACAATGGGGCGTTAAAATCTCCCATTATTATTGTGTGGGAGTTTAAGTCCCTTTGTAGGTCACTCAGGACTTGCTTTATGAATCTGGGTGCTCATGTGTTGGGTGCATATATATTTGGGATATTTAACTCTTCTTGTTGAATTGATCCCTCTACCATTATGTAATGGCTTTCTTTGTCTCTTTTGATCTTTGTTGGTTTAAAGTCTATTTTATCAGAGACTAGGATTGCAACCCCTGCTTTTTTTGTTTTCCATTTGCTTGATAGATCTTCCTCCATCCCTTTATTTTGAGTCTATGTGTGTCTCTGCACGTGAGATGGGTTTCCTGAATACAGCACACTGATGGGTCCTGATTCCTTATCCAGTTTGCCAGTCTGTGTCTTTTAATTGGAGCATTTAGCCCATTTACATTTATCGTTAATATTATGTTTGAATCTGATCCTGTCATTATGATATTAGTTGGTTATTTTGCTCATTAGTTGATGCAGTTTCTTCCTAGCCTCGATGGTCTTTACAATTTGGCATGTTTTTGCCGTGGCTGGTACTGGTTTTTCCTTTCCATGTTTAGTGCTTCCTTCAGGAGCTGTTTTAGGGCAGGCCTGGTGGTGACAAAATCACTCAGCATTTGCTTGTCTGTAAAGTATTTTATTTCTCCTTCACTTATGAAGCTTAGTTTGTCTGGATATGAAATTCTGGGTTGAAAATTCTTTTCTTTAAGAATGTTGAATATCAGCCCCCACTCTCTTCTGGCTTGTAGCGTTTCTGCCCAGAGATCAGCTGTTAGTCTGATGGGCTTCCCTTTGTGGGTAACCTGACCTTTCTCTCTGGCTGCCCTTAACTTTTTTTTCCTTTATTTCAACTTTGGTGAATCTGACAATTATGTGTCTTGGTGTTGCTCTTCTCGAGGAGTATCTTTGTGGGATTCTCTGTGTTTCCTGAATCTGTATGTTGGCCTGCCTTGCTAGATTGGGGAAGTTCTCATGGATAATATCTTGCAGAGTGTTTTCCAACTTGGTTCCATTCTCCCCATCATTTTCAGCTACACCAATCAGAGGTAGGTTTGTTCTTTTCACATAGTCCCAAATTTCTTGGAGGCTTTGTTCATTTCTTTTTATTCTTTTTTCTCTAAACTTCCCTTCTCGCTTCGTTTCATTCATTTCATCTTCCATCAGTGATACCCTTTCTTCCAGTTGATTGCATCTGCTACTGAGGCTTCTGCAATCTTCACGTAGTTCTCAAAACTTGGCTTTCAGCTCCATTAGCTCCTTTAAGCCCTTCTCTCCATTGGTTATTCTAGTTATCCATTCTTCTAATTTTTTTTCAATGTTTTTAACTTCTTTGCTATTGTTTTGAATTTCCTCCCGTAGCTCAGAGTAGTTTGATCGTCTGAAGCCTTCTTCTCTCAACTCATCAAAGTCATCCTCCATCCAGCTTTGTTCCGTTGCTGGTGAGGAACTGCGTTCCTTTGGAGGAGGAGAGGTGCTCTGCTTTTTAGAGTTTCCAGTTTTTCTGCTTTGTTTTTTCCCCATCTTTGTGGTTTTATCTACTTTTGGTCTTTGATGATGGTGATGTACAGATGGGTTTTTGGCATGGATGTCCTTTCTGTTTGTTAGTTTTCCTTCTACCAGACAGGACCCTCAGCTGCATGTCTGTTGGAGTTTACTAGAGGTCCACTCCAGACCCTGTTTGGCTGGGTGTCAGCAGCAGTGGCTGCAGAACAGCAGATTTTCTTGAGACCACAAATTCAGCTGTCTGATAGTTCCTCTGGAAGTTTTGTCTCAGAGGAGTACCCAGCCGAGTGAGGTGTCAGTCTATCCCTACTGGGGGAGTGCCTCCCAGTTAGGCTGCTCAGGGGTGAGGCACCCACTTTAGGAGGCAGTCTGCCTGTTCTCAGATCTCCAGCTGCATGCTGGGAGAACCACTACTCTCTTCAAAGCTGTCAGTCAGACAGGGACATTTAAGTCTGTGGAGGTTCCTGCTGACTTTTTGTTTGTCTGTGCCCTGCCCCCAGAGGTGGAGCCTATAGAGGCAGACAGGCCTCCTTGAGCTGTGGTGGGCTCCACCTAGTTCGAGCTTCCTGGCTGCTTTGTTTACCTAAGCAAGCCTGTGCAATGGCGGGCACCCCTCCCCCAGCCTCGCTGGCACCTTGCAGCTTGATCTCAGACTGTTGTGCTAGCAATCATTGAGATTCCGTGGGCATAAGACCCTCCGAGCCAGGTGCGGGACACAATCTCCTAGTGTGCTGTTTACCAGGCCCATTGGAAAAGCGCAGTATTAGGGTGGGACTGACCCGATATTCCAGGTGCCATTTGTTACCCCTTTCTTTGACTAGGAAAGGGAACTCCCTGACCCCTTGTGCTACCCAAGTGAGGCAATGCCTTGCCCTGCTTCGGCTCGCACACAGTGCGCTTCACCGACTGTCCTGCACCCACTGTTTGGCACTCCCTAGTGAGATGAAACCGGTACCTCAAACAGAAATGTAGAAATCACCCATCTTCTTTGTCGCTCAGGCTGGGAGCTGGAGACCGGAGCTGTTCCTATTTGGCCATCTTGGCTCCACACCCGTCACACTTATATTCTAATGAAGATATATCGATTCTTCTTATTGGCTATCAAACTTTTCAGTATCCATAATTTTCCTCAGAATAAGCTATAGATTTAACATTTTCTCTACTCTTTGAATCTCTCTCTCTCTCAATCACCCCACACTGTTAAATTCCAAGCGAATTTGGGCTGTAGATCATGTTAAAATCTGATTTTAGGTTATTTTTTTTTTGGAGTAATGTCTTGTCATTACCTGTATTATACTGCTGTATTCTGGATTTATTTCTCTCCTTCCTTGCAGAAATATAGTGTTTCAAGATTTCTAAGAATTAAGTGTATTTGGATTTAAGCTATCATTTAAATAAAAGTTTGGCTGGACATAAAACCTAGGCTGATCTTTATTCCCCTGCACTTACTGGGGATGAGAAGCCACTGCTTTTTGTATCCCACGTTGCTTTGTGGTTACCCTGATTTTCATTGCATTGCACATCACCTGCTTTTTCTCATTGTACGAATTAGGCATATTTTGTTTATATTTGAGGTACTCAAAAATCAGAATTTGGTTTTGCTTTGTTCTGTTTTAAATCAACCTTTTCCTTACTTTATGAGAACTTTCCATTTTAAGCCATTTTTTTTTTTTCTCTCTCATCCTGGGAAATTCTCAGCCTTTCTGCCTAATCTAGTTCTTGCTAGACTTTTTCTCTTTGTTCTCTTCCTGGGTCTTTTTTTTTATAGGACTGGCAACACTTCTATTTCCATCTTCCATACTTCAGCATTTGGAGGATGTTTTTCCCCCATTTTTCATCCCAGATCCATTTTGGGAAAGTGTCTCTCTGTCTTTTGGCTCCTATGTGCATTGTTTGTAGGTATCTTTCCATTTCAGCCTGTTCTTTGTGGTCTCCATTTCAACAATTTCATTTCTCCTCCACAGTTGCTCATGTGACTTCCTTTGAAACGCTTTGTTCCAACTTTATATCTCTATCATTGTCTCTCTGTCCATTGCAGGGATATTTAATCTACTTATTTTGAATCCCAGGTTGTTTACTTGGGTCATTTGATAATTGCTGTTATTTTGTATAGGATGTTACATTTGTTTAAGTGCTTTGCTTTTTGACTGGCTCTAAAGTGTTTCTTGGGAGTTTTTTTTTTTTTAATTTTGTTGAGGACAGTAGATATCTTGGAAGATAATAAGTATCCAATGGCCGATCAAAAGCCCACCCTCAGCTGGGCATGGCAGCGGCTCATGCCTGTAATCCTGGCACTTTGGGGGGCTGAGGCAGGCAGATCACCTGAGGTCAAGAGTTTGAGACCAGCCTGATCAACGTGGTCATTAAATTAGATCTTTAAGTTATATCACTGATTTCATATGACAGGGAAAATTGTACGATGTGGCTTACAAGGCAATCTCACAAGAAGAATGACTTTTGTCTTGTAAACAACAACCCAACCTTGGAATTTGTTCCAGTAAATTTCATAAATATAAAACAAACTATAGAAATAGTGACTAATATCCTACTAAGCCTTTTCCCTCACACATGCTTTTTTTGCCTAAAGCCATTTAAAGTCTCTGAGGATTTAAATCTGTAATCCTGTCATGGAGTGGTAGAAACCCAGAGAATATACAAACATTGAAAAACTTTAAGAGTCACTGGTTTAACAGAAGTAGGCTGGGCTCATTGGCTCACGCTTCTAAACCCAGCACTTTGAGATGCCTAGCTGGGCAGATTACTTGAGGGCAAGAGTTTGATACCAGCCTGGTCAACATGATGAAACCTGTCTCTACTAAAAATACAAAAGTTAGCTGGGCGTGGTGGTGCAGGCCTGTAGTCCCAGCTACTTCAGAGGTTGAGGCAGGAGAATTGCTTGAACCTAGGAGTCAGAGTTTGCAGTGCCCCAAGATCACAGCAATGCACTTCCAGCCTGGGGCAACAGAGTGAGACTCCATCACAAAAACAAACAAAAAAAACCCAAAACAACAAAAAACCAGTAAAACAGAAGTAGATCTAATTTTTCAGACTACAGTCACTCAGATATGGATGGATAAGCCATCCACTAATTGTGTATTATGCTTTTTTTTTTTTTTTTTTTTTGGAAACGAGCGTATTCCCACTTGGATTGACTGTTAATATTCACTCCAAACTAGGACATTGCAAAGAACACTTAGGATGTTATAATTCTAGGCCTTTTTTATAGTCTCAGGATTTCAGATTTATTGCAATGTTGTAATTTTTTACAGTTTCTTGTCTTTCTGTAACACCTAGTAAGTTCAAAAACTCAAACTACAGGTTTTCTTGATAAATACCAGTGTCACTGCTTTCTATGTTTATATTTTTCTTTTAATACATGATCTGAGTTAAAAAATAAATATACATATGTAAATTTTTCTCTTAAAAATATTACCTTTAATAGTTTTTAAAATAAACTTTTATTTAATTTTAGATGTCTGCTAAATTTGCAAAGATTGTATAAAGGATTTTCCTTATACCCCACCCTTGAATTTCCCTTCTATAAATATCTTAAACCTCATTATTGTACATTTGACACTATTAATGAGCCAATATGTATACATGTGTTTAACTAAAGCCCACCCAATCTTCAGATTTCCTTGGTATTTTCATTCTGTCTTTTTTCTTTCCTCAAACCCCACCCCAGATCCCACATTACATTTAGCGGTCATGTCTCCTTGGGCTCCTCTTGATTGTGACGATTTCTCCTTCTTGTTTTGTCTTTCACAGCCTTAAGAGCTTAAGGAGGACTAAGCAGGGGATTGGTAGACTGTCCCTTTGTTTGGATTTGTCTGATATTCTTCTCATGGTTATTCTGGGGCTATGGATTGTGCAGAGGAAGACCAGAGGTGAAGTGCCACTTTCCTTACTTTGTATCAAGGGCACATGCTAGCACTATGACATTACAGTTGATACTAACCTTGATCCCATGGTTGAGGTGATGTTGGCCAGGTTTCCCCACTATCAAGTTACTCCTCTTGCACACACACGTTCCATATTGTACTCTGTGGAAAGATGTCACTTTGTGCAGCGTACACTTAAGAAAGGGGGACCTTTGATTCCACCCTGGAGGGCAGAGTATGTACAGAAATTACTTGAAATTATTTTACATGAGAGATGTTTCTATTCTCAGCCACTCATTTACTCCCTCATTTACATATATCAGTATGGTCTTATGGATATTTATTTTATACTTCAGGTTGAAATCTAATATGATGTTATTTTTCTGCGTAGATTTTCTGTTTGTTTTTAGTAGATATGAGGTCTCTCAACTTTGCCCAGGGTGTTCTTGAACTCCTGGCCTTAAACTTTAAAACTTTAAAAAAGTGGGATAGCTTTTTTAAAATCCTCATTTTTACTATAGATCCAAGTGTTACGTGTGCAGATGTGTTACAAGGGTATATTGTGTAATACTGAGGTTTGGGCTTCTGTTAGGTTATTCTGTGTCCAAATAATGAGCACAGGAAGTATTTTAGTCCTTGTCCCCCCTCAGTAACAGCTTTTAGGAAATAATTTGAGACCGATCATTTTTAATTTTTAAGCGCTGACCATGCAGTTATTTTATCTGGAAGGTAGACCAAAATATATATATATATTTGACATTTTAGGACATAAGTGTTTTCTTGTTAATCTTGATGTATACTAAGCCAGGTTATCAATGTATTTATTCATGACTCTAGCTTGTTTCATTAAAATTATTCTCCTGCAAAGAAAATGCTTTTTTGCTGTGCTGAATATTTAACAATTTTTAGAATATTTTATCTTTAAGAGATATAAACATGTTTTAATATCTCAAGGTAAGATATGGAGATATTTTTTTGTCTGTCTGTCCTGCTATAACAGAATACCTTAGACTGGGTAATTTATAAACAATAGACATTTATTATTATTTTTTCATTGAGACAGGGTCTCTCTCTGTTGCCTAGACTAGAGTGCAGTGGCTTAATCATGGCTCACTTCAGTCTTGACTTCGTGGGCTCAAGTGATCCTCCCACCTTAGCTTCCCAAGTAGCTGGGACCATAAGTGTGTGCCACCACACATGGCTAAATTTTATTTTTATTTAACTTTTATTAGATATGAGGTCTCACTACTTTGCCCAGGGTGTTCTTGAACTCCTGGCCTTAAACAGTTCTCCTGCCATGACTTCCCAAAGTATTGGGATGAGCCACTTCACCCAGTTAACAAACTACATTTATTTCGCACAGTCCTAGGAAGTCCAAAGATCAAGGTGTTAGCTGTTTCATTGTCTGGTGAGGGCCCATTCCCCCACATGGCACCTTCTTGGTTTGTCTTTGCATGATGGAAGGGACAAAGCAGTGTCCTGCAACCTCTTTTATATAGACACTAATCCTATTCATGAGGGTGGACTTATCACAGTGTATATTGGATTTCAGCATATGAATTTTGGGAGGTCACCACCATTCAGACAATAGCAAGATACATTAGGTGTGTGGTGTTCTGGACTTGAGTGAATCTGTGTAAGTCCTTTCGCATGTGCTTTGCTTTGCTGGATGGAGTAGATATTTCTGCCTCAAACCACCTCAGAGGGCTTCAGCTTTCAGTGACACACCTGTCACTTTTAATGCACATCCTTGAACCTCCATCTGTGTGCAGATTAAACAACAGGTGATTTTAAGGTTCAGGTCTAGGTTTTTTTTTATTATTGCCTTCCATTTCCATTTCTAGTTCCTCCAAAATCCTTCAAAATGATGCCTGCGAGGAAACACTCACAAACTTGTTAGCCAGGATCCCAAGGTACGTAGAAGCTGTTTCTCCTGGGTGAATATTACAAGTGCCTCCAAGGGCAATTGAATTTCTTTCTATTTTCATGGATTTTTACTTATTGTCCAGATATGCTCCTCCTAGTGAGAGGGTCACTTCTGATTTTTCCTGCCTCCACAGAACAAGGGCTTCAGAGAGGAGACTCTCCACAGCTGCTTTGTTATTAAATTATTAAAGACATTTCCCGTATGAAGGCAGCCTATGAGTACAAACGCATATTAGAAAAATCCAGTCTGCTGCATATCTGTCTATAGGGTTTGAGTCCAGTCAAGTGAGGATGCACAGAATCCCACCATTCTGACAGCCCAGCCCCCTTGCAGTTGGAAGGGTCTCCAAATTCCTTCCTTGCAGCTAGGGTTACTGGCTTTGAGTGACAGCCTCTTGTGCATAGAGAGTGAGGGCAGAGAGGGACCAGCAGAGCCCTGGAATGTCCTTTCCACTGGACATTGAGCATCTAGACAGCTCAGCCTCTGGAATAGCTTGTATTATATAGGTGCACGCTACCATGTATGGCTAATTTTTTATTTTTATTTTTATAGAGATAGGGTCTCAGTATTTTGCCCATATTGGTCTCAAAAATCCTAGCCTCAACCAATCTTCCTGCCTTGGCCTTCCAAAGCACTGGGATTACAAGTGTGAACCACTGTTCTTGGCCATAACCTATAGTTTTTGTTAGAGATTATTAAATAAGGATGAGATTAAAATGAGGTTAGTCTCGTGCTGCTTAAAACAGTGATATGCTTAGGAGAAGCTGCATGAACATCTGATCCAATCTTGGAGGCAGCCTGAAGGGCTTCCCAAGGAAAGCACAATCTAAACCAAAACCTGAGAGATGAGCAGGGATTTACCAGCTAATGAGCAGATCCACATACCAAATTCTGCAGTCAGTTCCTTGCATGGCATGGCATTACTTTTCTCCCACCACTCCCCCACCTGCTTTATTTTTTATCTTTATTTAGACAGGGTCTCCATCTGTGACTCAGGCTGGAGTGCAGTAGAGTGATCTTGGCTCACTGCAGCCTCAACCTCCTTGGCTCAAGTAATCCTTCCACCTAAGCCTCCCTAGTTAGAAGAGCTGAGACTACCTATGCACAACACCATGTCTGGCCAATTTTTTTTTTGGAGAGGTGGGATTTAGCCATGTTGGACAGGCTGGTCTCAAAATCCTTAGCTCAAGTGATCAGCCCACCTCAGGGTTACAGGCAGGAGACACCATTTTTATTTTGCATGTGTGTGCTCATAGTCATTCTACAACTAATAATATTTAATAATAATTGACAATATCGTGTAAATTCCAAAAAAAGTAAGCTTAAGTTCTGTTGAAAAGAAGAATTTGGTGGTTTGACTTGAAGCTGATACCAACATTAGCGTTGGGCATTTGGCTACACACCTGTCACATTCAAAATCCAATGTATTTTCAATCTTTATTTTGGTGGAAGTAAGTGCTGAAGATTTTGATCCATTGTGTATTTTCCTAACCCAGATTCTACTCAAAGCAGAGGTCTAGAGAAATCCCTTGTTTATTGCAAATATCATGCCAAGAATAAGGATGAGGAAACAGCATGGTGATGAAGGAAGAAACGTAATCACTATTTACAATAGCCAAGTTGTGGAATCAACCTATGTATTCATCAACCATGCACTGGATAAAGAAAATGTGGTACATATACACCACAGAATACTAGGCAGCCATAAAAAAAAAAAAAAAATGGAATCATGTCCTTTGCAGCAATGTGGATGTGGCTGGAGGCTATTATCCTAAGTGAAATAACTGAGAAACATAAAATCAAATATCACATGTTCTCACTTATAACTGGGAGCTAAACAATGGGTACACATGGATGTAAAGATGGAAACAATCAACAATGGAGTCTCACACAGGGGAAAGGATGGGTGGGGTTAGGTTTGAAAAATTACCTATGGGTACACTGTTTACTCTTTGTGCGATTGGTACCCTAGAAGGCCATATGTAACCAGTGTACAATATACCTGTGTAAGAAACCTGCACATGCACACCGAACCTAAACTAAAATTAAAAAAAAAAAATACACACACACAATTGGCCACAGAGGAGAGATGCCTGCTTGACCCAGTGAGGTTGTGTGAAAACCCTTATGTTGTATGTCTTCATACCATCTTTCCCAGGTGAAAATGGAGGACCACATTATCCTCATCTTTCACCCTTAATAATGTACTGGTGTTGATATCTCCAGGCTGCTTGGGGAGTGCTAAGTAGGTTTTAGTGAGCATCCCTTGTGAGGCAATGAAGAAACTTCAGAAAATCAAGAAAAAGTCAAGTTTGCAGGTATGAAGAGAGGCTGCACCTTCGTGAAGCTGGTTGAAGTCTGGACAGAGTAGATCACCTCAAGAGTGGCTGGAATAAGCCATGTGGCCAAGAGGCATCCAGAGCAACCATCAAGTGAAACAGAGCTCTTCCAGCTGTGGTAGAAATAGAGTCAAAGTGTGTGAAGGTGTTTAAAGATTCTTTGCATTGAATTCAAGCTCATCATTCACTTGTACTCAAATGTGTGAGACCATGTCTATAATGTAAAGAAAGGATAAAACATAAATCACATTTCAATTTTTATGTTATCTGAATGAATGGATTTCAAGAGTGCTTAAGTTTTTTCCTAGATATTCATAGCTTTTTTAATCATCTTCCTCAGAACCCTGAATCCCGTTAATTGAGTGATTTTGTGATTGTCATGTACTCACACAATTGATTAAATGTCTTACTATGTTTTCTTGATAAGTAGTGTCTCTACATGTGAAGAATCTATGTATTTAATTTATATACCTGTCTATATATCTCTATCTCTCCATCTAGTCTTATCTATATAATCTCCATGTATCATCTATCTGTCATCTATCTATCTATGTCTGTCTTCTCTCTTTCTCTCTGTTTTAGTTGAGCAAATTACTTACAAGTTTTTGTCATGTAAGTGAGCAAGACTATACACACACACACATATAAGAAGGCTTGAACTTCAACATCAAAGTGGCTGCAGATTCAGTGTCTGGTGCAGACCCACTTCCTGGTCCACAGGGCCTTCTCACTGTGTCCTCACATGGTAGAAGGGGCAAAGGAGGGGGCTCTCTGGGGTCCCTTTTATAAGGGCACTGATCTCATTCATGAAGCTCCACAGTTATGATCTTATCACCTCCAAAAGATGATCACCTCCTAATAGTGTCCCCTTGGGGATTAAGATTTATATCTTTTGTTTTAAATTTTTAATTTCTGTATGAGGACATATTAGGTGTATATATTTATGGGGTACCTGAGATATTCTGGTGCAGACATGCAATGCATAATTATCATATCACAGCAAATGGGGTTATCTATCTCCTTAAGGATTTGTCTTTCTTGTTACAAAAAATCCAATTATATTATTTGAGTTAAAATGTACAACCAATTTACTATAGACTGTAGTCACCCTGTCATGCCAGCAAATACTAGGTCTTATTTATTCTTTCCGACTATATTTTTTGTACTCATTAATCATCCCCACTTTCCCCATCCTACCCCCACTATCCTTTCCAGTGTCTGATAACCATTTTTTGATTCTCTATATTTATGAGTTCAATTGTTTCAATTTTTAGCTCCCACAAATAAGTGAGAACATGGGGTAATGGTCTTTCTGTGTCTCACTAATTTCACTTAACATAATGACCACCAGTTTTATCCATTTTGTTGTAAATGACAGGATCTAATTATTTACTATGGCTTAATAGTACTCTATTGTGTATGTGTAGCTCATTTTCTTTATCCATTCACCTGTTGATGGACAGTTAGTTTACATCCAAATCTTGGCTATTGTGAACAGAATTGCAACAAATATGGGCGTGCGGATACCTCTTTGATATACTGTTTTGCTTTCTTTGGGTTTTGGATGTAAATATATGAGTTTTGAGGGGACAACATTCAGACTGTAGCTTACTGTACTATATCTGTCTATCCATCCATCTACCTGTTTATCTATCCTATTTGTAAATATTGCATGGCATATTTTCTTAATTCTTTCCAATGTCTTATTGAGTTTTAAAATAAGATTACATTTCTGACAGGCTGAATATGGGGGCATCCTGAAAAGTACATATGAGGCAAGTCAGGAGTTTGAGACGGGATTGACTAACATGGTGAAACCTCGTTTCTACTAAAAATACAAAAATTAGCCAGGTGTAGTTGGGGGGTGCCTGTAATCCCAGCTACTCAAGAAGCTGAAGCAGGAGAATGGCTTGAACCCGGGAGGCAGAGGGTGCAATGAGCTGTGACTAGGTCATTGTACTCCAGCCTAGGGTACAGAGTGAGACTATGTCTAAAAAAAAGAGTACATTATCTTTATATTTTAAATGTTTTGAGTGTTTTTCTTTATTTTTTTCATATTTAATTTGATTTCCTTCAAATGACTCCTTTGGGAGACATGATTTTCCTACCTCCTGGGACTGCCACAATTCCCCTGCCTCCTGGAATGTGATCGATCTCTAGTCTACCTCAAGTGTAAAGATGATATTCATGTTGATGATATTGAGAAGGATGAGGAGAAAGGAGTTGATCAGAGATCTATATTCATGGTATATATGTTTACTATGTCTGCTTATCCTCTTCAGAATGTAAACTCCAAGACTGTGGGCCTTTGTTTTCTTTGGTACTACCTTGCAAAGTCTAGGCCCTATTCAAAGCTTAATATTTGTGAAGTGCATGAATGAATAAATGAATTATAATATTATCACCGCCGTTGGTATGGTCTTTGTTCCTCTACCTGTATTGTCCTCTCTACTTTTCCTTAATTGTTTAATTCCCACACAGATTGCTGAAGATTTCTTTGCCAATTGCCCCTGGGTAGAGATAAATTTCCTTCCATGGGGCTTTGACTGGACTCTACCTACAGCTATATATTATCTTGTATTTTCTAACACACAGCCTCACCACATAATAAGACTTGATTGATTGAAGACTGAGTTAGCTTTGCATAAAACCAAGATGCTTTCCACACAGACATTCACAGACACTTTCACATTTCATACAGCAACTGATGAACTAGGCTGGAAAGACACTTTTTACTGGCCTAACATAGAAGAAAACAAAGCTTAGTGAGACTGATTATGTAGGATTTAATTTGTAACAGGCAAAGAGAACGCTATTGACTTCAAGTGGACCTCAACACATTATCGTCTTATAATTTTTCCAGCATCCTTTGCCTCCTCTGTTAAATTATAAATTAATGCTGATGTGTACAATTCAGTTCAGCTTCACAAATATTTAGTGAGCACTTGCTCTATAACAGATTATTATATAAATAGTTCTTTATGATGTAAGAATGTTTAATAGATACTTTTTATCCATTCAACTTTGAAAGGCTAATGCCTAGTTATACACACCAGGAAACACTTGAGTGAATGAAGACATGTTTTCTGCTGTCAAAGAGAGTTCAGACAACACCTAGTGGCCAAGAAAGAACAAAGTAATTTTGATCAACAAAACTTATAGAAGAAAATAAGCATTCTTTGTTGTTACATATACTTCAGAGCCATTTTAGTGCACAAAGTTTGATAGAAATTGATACACACGACTTGCTCCTCTGAATTGGCTATCCCAGAATATTCTATGAGCTACAACCAGATTTAATATTAGCCTGTAGTTTCTTGTGGTTTATTCCTCTATCCACCTAAACATTATGAGCATCTCCTATGTGCTTTTCATGGTGCTCGACTTTAGGCATTGAGTATGGAGCAAAATAGACATATTTTCTTATTTATTGTGGCTTATACTCAGATGCAGCGTTTCTTCACCAGTGGTAATTTTGCTCCTGGGGACATTTGGCAATGTCTGAAGACAGTGTAGGTTTTCATGACTGGGACTTGCTTCTGGGTTCTAACTGGTAGAGGCCAGACCTCCTTCACAATAAAGAACTATCTGACCAAAGAATGTCAGCAGTGCCAAGGTTGAGAAACTCTTCTAACGGTTGGAGAAAAATGATCAATGGATCACCCACAATTATAATTACAAACTGACCTATGTGTTAGATGCTGGTAGAGCTGATTTCCATGGTTACTGATCTAGTCATGAGGATACATATTGACACAGAGAACATGTGTTTGAAGGGGCAGGAGTGACTTGTTAGGGTAAGAAGTTCTTGGTGAGCAGAGGGACTGTCATGCAAAGACTCCAGGGCTCGAAGGAGCCCAGTGCAATCAGAATCTGAAGTGACAGGTGTGGCTTGAGAACAGAGGTAACAGGGAGTTAGGCAGGAGGGAAGCTGGAAATGCAGGCTGGGGTACAATAAAAATATGCCAGCCAATTATATTACACAATTTTGTAGACTTCTTTCTTCTTTCATTCTTGATTCTTTTCTATAATAACATTCAAGCATTGGATAAGCACCCTTTGTTGTCTTCTGTCATGTAGCCCAAAGGTTGACCTTGGAGACACAAAGGCAACTAAGGCAATGGTTTCTGCACTAGGCAGATCATATTCTCACTCAGAAGACATTTGCAAGGTATGATTAGTGATTGTCACATACATGACAATTTCTTCCTAAGACCTTGTGTTTTTTAGTTTTTATTTTATTATTATTGTTATTTATATAGTTTATTTGAGATAATTTTGCTCTGTCACACAGACTGGAAAGCAGTGTTGTGGTGATATCTCATTGCAGCCTCCAACTCCTTGTGTCAAGCAATCCTTTTGCCTCAGCCTCCCAAATAGCTGGGACTACAAGCATCCACCACCACATGCAGCTTATTGTATTTTTTGTAGACAAGGCCGTCTCTAAAAATTATGTTGCCCAGGCTGGTCTCAAATGCCTGGGATCAAGCATTCCTTCAGCCTGAGTCTACCAAAGTGCTGGGATTCTAGATGTGAGCCATGAGACCCTACCTTCTAGTTTTTAATTGGCTTATTTTCTTCACACACTTCAGTGGAGCATTAATTCATTTATCGTTATTGAGGTCTTACTTTTTTTTCTTTCCCAGAGGTAGATTTCAGACAACTCGCCTTTGTTACCAATTTGAAATGCTAGGTGTCAATTCTTAAGATAGTTTTGAAGGGCCATGACTTGAGGATATGTTATTTTGGGGGGGCTTGAGTTTGGATTGGTTTGAGTTGAATGCAATTGCTAAGCCATTGAATGAGGGAACATCACTGAACTAATGAGTGACATGGATTCTGTCTTATAGGTGAGGGTACATTTGTGATAAAGGCATTGTTTTAGGATACTTAAGGGTCATGGTGTATATTCTTGGCTAGTGTTATGAATTCATTGGTGCTATTTCTTTTGAATTTTTGTATTTCTCTACTCTCCATCTTATTAAACCAGGTGCTTCAGGTTTGAGGTTCTGCACATTGGTCTCTGGGGTAACACAGAGGGACCAACTAGGTGGAGTTTAGGGTAAGGGGATATTCACAGTCCTGCCCTCCTACAACCACAGCAACACTCCCAAGTATCTCTCATTAGATTGTATTTGTTCTCCTACTTACATTCTTTGACCACTATCATGAACGTTTTCAATAGTCTATCCAATGAAAACAATGTTGTCAATGACTGTCTTTAGTAAGTCTGTAGTCAGATTCATATCTTTAAAACATGTACACTGTGTGAATATTTCAAAGTATATATCATGAAAACAAATAAGAAAAAAAACAAGAAAGCTGAGATGGCTCTATTAATATCAGGCAAAGATACCTTCAAGAAAAGGAGTATTTCCATAATAAAAGAGAGACAGTCATAATGATACAAGGAAGAATCCATCTGACATAACTATAATAATTTTAATTTGTGTAAACCTAATAAAAGAGCTGTAAATTACACAATTAGACAGCAATAAATGCAAAGAAAGACCCATCAATAATGATAGTTGGAGATAAGACGTTACCAAAATAGATGAAAGATGAAGGTGGAAAACACACATACACACTCACACACACACAGATACATACACACATACATGCAGGGACCATATGAAAATTTTCAACAACACTTTCAATGCCCTTGGCAAGTTTGTAGTTTGAGTACGACCTCCCTTCACAATTCAATAAAGAGACAGACAACCCACAATTTTACTGCATTTCATGGTTAGGTTCCGTGTGTCTCAAGGCCTCTGGCCAGCCATGTGTGTACAGGGACACAAACTCATCAAATAAACAGAAAAATGAATGTATAATCACAGACTGTGATAACACCATAGAGGAAAATCAGAGAGGGTTTGCAGTCATTAACAGGCAAGCTGACCTCACCTTTGATACAAGGACACCATGGTGTTCGGGCTAAAAGAAATGAATAGATGTTACCTAGTTGGGAAGGTAAGAATGGTGTTGTAAAAGAAAAGGTAAATTTGTGCATAGGATTCCAGGTGGCACAGTTTTTTTAGTGCAGAAATAGGAAGTGGAGGATGAACAGGGACGAGGATGTATAATTCAACAGATCATTCACGTCACTGTTGGAGAACTTTAAGCAGGGCTCTGTCAAAGTCAGTTTGGTCATTTATATAGATGACTCTGGGTGGGGAGTGAGGGCAGAATGAGATGGACACATATTAGGCAGTCAGTTTCATCTGGCAGAGACACTGACAGCCTGGACCAGAATGACGAAGATGAAGACAAGTTATATGAACCTATTTGAGAGATATTTCAGAAGGAAACCAAAGATGTGGTACTGAGTTACTTAGAATGTGGGAAAGGAATGAAAAGTTGGATGGCCTTTCCAACTAGTTTCTGTGTAGATTCTGTGCATGACCCCTTTGCTTAAGACATAAGCACTGTGAGGTTACAGATAATCTATGTATAGGTTCTTGTAAAGAGTTTCCCTTTTCTTAGATTTCCATCTAAATTGAGATTATTGTCTTTCACTGCATGTAATCTCATTACTACATGATTTGGAATGCTATTTCCTTATACAAGCATGTTGTGAGAATAATGCTTGGTGCAAAATGTTACACAAATAGTATTGATTTAAATATGGTAATATAGATAACTGTTAACATATGTACAATAGATAACACAAGTATATAATATATAAATATCATATAATAAATGCTAATATAAATGAAGTATACTGGGGAGAAAAATCTGAAAGGTGTTAATGACTTAGGGACCTTAGCAATGTATATCAATTATTCTCACACTGGTATAAAGAACTACCTAAGCCTGGGTAATTTATGAAGAAAAGAGGTTTGCTTGGCACCTAGTTCTTCATGATATATAGGAAGCATGGCTGGGAGGCCTCAGGAAACTTACAATCATGATTAAAGGTGAAGGGGTAGTAAGCACATCTTACCATGGCAGACCAGGAGAGAGATAGAGCCAAGGGGGAAGTGCTACATGCTTTTAAACAACCAGATTTTGTGAAAACTCAGGACCACCAGACCAGCCAGAAGGAAATCCACCCCTTTTATCCAGACACCTCCCACCAGGTCCCTCCCCCAACATTGGGATCTAAAATTTGATATGAGATTTGTGTGGTGATATACAGCCAAATGATAACATAACCTCTCATAATGCTATTTCCTTCATGATAAATATCTTTTGAGTATAAAATGTCATTCAAAATGTGACAATAGTGTTGATAATAATTAATGCAAGTCTAATAAACATTCTCTGTATACATTTTATAATACATTATAATATGAATTATATTCAGTAATAATTTCACTTAAAGAATAATTTAAAATATAACAGGCAGATAACTATAGGTAATAGTTTAAAACATAACACTAAAACTTGCATGGTTTTGGTATTTCAAATTTTATGTGGGTGCTACTATATTTTCAAGGACACAAATAACATAACTGAAGGCAAGGCTTGAAATTGTAAAATTAGAAATTGAAAGATTGGAATAGACAAAATTTTTTATGGGGATGGATGTGATCAGCTAAACCAGCAGGATGATAAAACCAAACCCCTGCACCACAAATGCCCTGTGATGCCTCCATGGCATTGCCGTAGGATATGTCTTGTCTTGCTGGGGTGGACTCCAGTGCTTTGTGATGGAAGCATGGAAACCCAGTGACCATTTCAGAAAAGAATAATTCCCTCCATTTTATCCTTGAAGGAAACAGTCTGTTTACTTTCCTACCTACATAGGCAAGACATTTTAATCTCAGCGACAAGATGATTTAGTAAATTTATTTTCACAGAGTTCTATGCCTAAACTTTTTGAGGAAACAAAGCCAACACAAGGGACATTATGCAGTAATTTCTAGGTATTAGTAATGTAGAATGTAGGGAAAGGAGTTTGGTGACAAATCAGGTGAAGGCAATCCTGAAGCCAAGAGCAAGTGATCTAAGTATTGTATTATGAATTATATGATGGGCCTGTGTAATAACATCTGTGGGACAGATAGGAGAGGCTGTAGATGTCTTCCCAGATTTGACAGCTGAATTGTATTTTGATGGGCATGTAGAGAAAGAGTTGAATGGGGAAAATTGCCAGAGAACAAACTGTGGTGGGTAGTGGAGAAGTCACCAATCTAGACATGAGCAAAAGAGCCGTAGTGTGAAGTGGATGATGTAACACATTTAGGAGTGGGCTACTGGGCAGGGACACTAGATTTGAGCAAGAGACTGCAAGGTCTTTAATGCAATGCAGGAGAGTGAGAATCCACCCCTGGGAAATGAAAAATCTAAACTTTTGAAACATTTTAGATTTATAATTAGTATATCATGGACTTACAGATGATCTTGAAATAGTATCCTAAGGAATGCTCCATTTACATCAAGAACCTATGACATTAGGTTGCAACAGGCTTTAATTCTATAACATTATATCTCTTCCAGATATTTCTTATGGAAGAAATAAGTTTAATCTTTAACTTATTTTGTTATTATGAATCATCTAAAGAGATCTTAGGGTACTATTGTGTTAATTACCAAGACAGCATCTTATTTCTTTTTTGTTTTATTATTATTATTATTATTATTATTATTATTATTATTCTTTAAGTTTTAGGGTA
>NW_026652300.1:1489485-1516521 GCF_009828535.3 Hylobates moloch
TATTAATGAATTTAATTAAATTCAAACTATTCATGTTCGTTACCTAAACATCTCCCATTGCCCCATAACCCCCAAAATCGTGTCTTATTAGGGGTTAATAATATTCATGACAATGCATGAATTCTGGGGACACATTCACACCATAGCACAACCCATTTACACTCTCTCCTCATCAAGGTTTATTTATTTTCCAAATGGAATCAATTCAAGTTTTTTTGACCTTTCCTCTTTTCTTTTCGTTAGATCTCATTTTTAGACTAACAGATTAATTTGTTCCTGTAACTCTCGTGTCTTTCAGAATCTGGGCCAGTTTCCATCTCCCAAGTGGGATCTAGGAGTTAACCCCACCATCAACCCAAGTACTCCCCCTGTGTCCAATGGCCAGTCAGCCTCAACCCTGTCTTCTCTTGAGTTATGACATATTTTTCACCTTCCATTAATAGCGATGTCTGTTGAAATAGGAATTTATACTTCCTTCTTTGTCCTCCAGTTTGCAAAATTGGTTCTCTATCCTTTCAATTTTATGCTAATAAATCTCATTAAGATATGACCAGTGATTTCTACATTGACAAAATCCAGTGGTGTCTTTTTAGTGATGATCCTATAACAATTTGATAGGCACTTATCACTTGCAGAATTCTTATTCCTTTTCATTGTGTCACTATGTTCTGGTTTTATTCTACAACTCTGAGAAGTTCTTTTGTATTTTCTTCTCTTACTATTCTTAAATGTTGACTTTTCCCAAGGTTTGTTCTTGACTTCATTCTATATACTGTATGTCTGGATAATCCATTGCATCTTCTTATCTTCCAACTATCTGCCTCTATATGGAAGATACTTGGGTCTTTATTTTCACCCCAGGCCACTGGCTTCACTCAGTTACAGTGTTTGTTGTTTTAGCTCCTATTAGAAAGCTCTAGTTGAGTGTCACATAGACACTCCAAACACAACACATTCAAATACTGAGAAATACTCTTCCTCTAAAACCTATTCCTCACTTTGCACCCTCCTGTTGGCTAAAGGTGCCCCACATCCCAGAGTGTCCAGGATGAAAACTGTTTGATTTCACTTCTCTTTTCTCACCACTTATGTAAATAGATGTCAACCTCTCATCATTTCTGCCCTGCAAAACATCCCTAGCTATGTGCTTTCTGCCTGTGGCCCACTGTGACAGCTTCCTTCTCTCAGATTAGAATTGTTATGCAGTCCGTTACTTTTCTGCCTCCTACCATCAGGCTACTATTGGAGTCATCTTCCTGATTCTTACATTCAATGACTTTAATGGTTAAGTGATGCATTGCAATTTTTCTTATATGATTTTCTGCTGCTACAACAGAATACTTGAAACCGTGTTATAAAAAATAGAAATGTATTTCTAATAATTCCAGAGGCTGACAAGTCCAAAGCACCATCATCTGGCTAGAACTTCTTGCACCATCATCTGGCAAGACCTTCTTGCACAAGGGCAAACAGCTCAAGAGAGTGAACCCACTCCTGAAAGGTCTTAAAAATGCATCATGGCAAAATCTCTTGAGTAGCCCCCTTTTTACCACCTGAGAAAACCTAAGACCCTTGAGACAGCATAGAAGACTCCTTAATCTGCTCACATTTCCCTTTTCCATTGTTAGCTCCTTTTGCTTTCTCTTGTATACCTGTGCCCTTGCCCATTGAAACAAATAGCTCACAGTTCCCCAAGCATACCTGCCTTTCTACCTGCCTGGGAGCTGCCTTCTAATAGCCTGTATATAGGCTGTATCTTGATGACTTCCTCCCCACTCTCCCTCTGGAAAGGTCCCAGTCATTCATTTGTTAAGGCCCAGTGAAAATTTATTTCCCTTCACAAAATATTTTTAGATATTCATATATATGCATATGTATGCTATCTATCTATTAGATACATCTTCTTTTTGGCCTTTTTTTTTTTTTTTTTTGCAATAGGATTTCAGTCTGTTACCCAGGCTGGAGTGCAGTGTCATGATCACTGCAATCATGCAGTCTAGACCTCCTGGGCTCAAGCAATCCTCTCATCATAGCCTTCCGAGTATCTGAGAATACAGGTGCATACCACCATGCCCAGCTAATTTTTATATTTTTTTGTGAAGACAGAGTCCAATTGTATTACACAGGATGGTATTGAATTCCTGGGCTCAATCAATCTACCTCCATCAGCCTCCTAAAGTGCTGTGATTACATGCCTGTGGCCACTGTGTCTGGCATTATCCTTGTTAATTTAATGCCTACCTCACTTACCTTTTTCAAGTAATACTTAATGAATGATTTCTGGATTGATACATCCATGAATGAAATGATAGTTTGCCAAAATACAGAATATTAGAGCCTTGGTGTCACCTTGAGATTATTTAGGTCAGAAACGGAGATTTTTTTATATTAGAAGATTATTCACTGTATTATTTTTTAAAAGTTTGTTTATCTCAGGTGTGTTAATTGTTGAGAATTTAACATAAAATAAGACGTGAATGGTCTAAGTGTTTATGCATTATAATAAAGTTGAAGAAATGAGAATAAATCTCATGGTGTTTCTTCTCATGCATTGATAATAAAACTTCTTTATTGATTGCAACTGTACGTTGGCAGCACCACCCCCAGACTGGAAATTAAGATCAAATTCTCCTTTGTCTTTCTTTCATCACCTTGCATTTTTATTTCTCTTGGGCTTATTGTTATGAGTTTGGTTTCTAGCTTTTACAGCATAAGAAAGAAGTGGAAATCAAGATGGAAGGAAGTTACTATTGTGAGAAGGTGTCATGTCCTGCAGGCCAGTCATCTTAGAGTCTGTCTGCAACACCCATGACATAGGCAATTCTTTTTCTTGCCCACAGCCCTTTCCAAACTAATATCACCAACCTTATATTCCTGTCCCCTTTATAAATGGGGGCTGTTGTCTAGCAGGCTAGCTTACTGGAAAAAGGACGTTCTCAGACATGCTTTCTCATCCTGATTATTTCCTTTACCAGAAGTGAAGCCACAACCTTCAGCATGCATTTATAATGAAAAAGAGAGATTGACTATTTTCATTTAAATTCCATGTTTCTGCTTGGCATAGTGGCTTATGCCTGTAATCCCAGCACTTTGGGAAGCTTGGGTGGGAGAATCGCTTGAGAACAGGAGTTCATGACCAGCCTGGGCAACATAATGAGACCACTGTCTCTACAATATAGTTTTTTTCTGAGACAAGATCTCGCTCTGTTGACCAGTATGGAGTCCAGTGGCACAATCTCATCTCACTTCAGCCTTGGCCTCCCAGGTTCAAATGATCCTCTTGCCTCAGCCTCTGGAGTATCTGAGACCACAGATGTGTACCACCATGCCCAGATATATGTAATTTTTTATTTTGGTAGAGATAATTTTTATCTTTTTGTAATTTTTGCATTTTTGCCATGTTGGCCAGGCTGGTCTTGAAATCCAGACCTCAAGTTGTCTACCTGCCTTGGCCTCTCAAAGTGCTGATATTACAGTGTGAGCCACTGCGTCTGGCCTCTAAAGTTTTTTTTCCAATTAGTGAGCTTGTAGTCTCAGCTACTTAGGAGGGTGAGGCAGAAGGATTTCTTGAGCCTAGGAGTTTGAGGATACAGTGAGCTGTAATCACCCCACCCTGGGTGACATAATGAGATGCAGTCTGTATAAAAAAATAAACCAGTTATAAATTTTCACATAAGCATAAACCTATGATGATGTGGATACTTCATTTTCACATTTAGATCTTTAATGCAGTGATAACTTCTCTTTGGGCAACAGTCATCTTCACTGTCTACCGTATTAATAAACTTTCCACTTTGCCCTTGAAGATTTTGTGGGTTATGAGGAAACAATTTATGGGATGTCCTTCAGCAGAACCGACCACCCTTTTTAGGAAGAAATCAATTATGATGTGAAAGGGACAGGGTGATGTTACTGGATGATGATAGTAAGAGTTAAAACCCAGTTCTCTTGAGCTATTACTTACATTCTACAATTGAAGCTGATTTTGCATCCTTGGCTCTAGATGTTATTCAGCTGACAGCCATGGATTCCCAGGGGTTCCAAGAAACCCCCAAACTATATGTCACCTTTATGAGTAGGTGAGAATGGATTCTTCCTGGAGAGGAGGGTCTCCTCAAAGAAGTCTGTGATCTAGAAGAAAAGATGAAAAATCTCTGCTTTGGATTCGGAATGTCAGGACTACTCACTTTGAACTTAAGGAGAATTTCTTCTTAGTATGTATGAAATTAAACCATATGGGTTGCCATTTTCTTAGACCTATATAGTCATTTTCATATGGCTTTTATTTGGACAATAAGGTCATTGTACAGTCTTTGTTTTCCTTTTTTCATCACCCAACCTTTTTCTCCTCTTGGGCATATTGTCCCAGGTTTCATTTCTGGTTTCTAGACCATAAGCATTCATACAGTCACATTACATTCCCTCCTAAATTGTAAGCTCTCCAAAGAGACAGGATATAGCTGCTCTATGTTTTCGCCCAACTTTGAGTAGGGACAATAGCAAGAAACAGAAAGTATTTTCACAGAGCGCATGGAGTCCATTTGTGTCATATGGATCTTGTTTGAAATTTTACCTGTGTGACCTGGGGTGAATTAATACAGCTGTCTTGAAAATCTAGAACTGAGACCTCAGAGGATTGCCGTAAGGATTTGTAGAAGTTAAGAGCTCCTCAGTAAATATAAGTATCCTATTCTCTTGAGTAATGAAGCTGACCCACAAGATGATGACAATTATATCCTTGGTATCATAAGCATATGAACAACAGTTCACATTTATTGAGGCCTCACTATGTGTAAGACACAATTGTGTGCTTTGGGATATTTGTTCATACATGAAACAAACGTTAAAATAAAACAGCGTGCCCCACACTGGAGATGCAGCTGTCATGAGCATTGACACCTGCCCAGTATCATGGTGCCCATGTCTCCATGTGGGTTAATGTAAAGATAGGCTCAGGCATACAAAATTGGTAAGGTTGTCTTAGGATAATTCAAGAAGGATTAAGTCAACAGTGAATGAAGAGCTAGATTAAATGAGGAGTTTGGGACATGTATCTCTGCTAGCTGCATTTGAGCAGGAAACATAGGCACGACTTATCTGCTCTAGTTTTCACAGTAGGGCCATGAGATTACACTACTGTTTATTAACTCCATTACAGAGATGTGGAAACTGAGATTAGGATGATTGAATAACTCAGCCAGATTAGGAATAGGGCTCATAGTGTTTAATGCAAGTTTCATGGGCTATGCTGCACATACTCTTAACAACTTGCTACCTTCATGGTAAAAGAGAATCAGCAACCCAATTCCCTTTGCCATGCCATTCTTGCTATATTAGCCTATTTTCAGACCTTTACAAAGAAATATCTGAGACTGGATAATTTACAAAGGAAGAAGATTTAATTGACTTACAGTTCCACATGGCTTGGGAGGCCTCAGGAAACTTACAGTCATGGCAGAAGGTGAAAGGAAGCAAGGCACCTAGTTCACAGGGCAGCAGGAAGCAGAGAAGTGCTGAGCAAAGGAGGAGGAACCCCATACACAACCATCAGGTCTCATGAGACCTCGCTCACTGTCATGAGAACATTATAGGGATACTGCCCGTATGATCTAAACACCCCCCACAAGGACCCTCCCCCAACACATGGGGATTATAATTTGGATTATAATTCAAGATGAGATTTGGGACAGGACTTAGAGCCAGACCACATCAACTACCATTTAATTAGCTTGCTCAACTATCCTGCAAAAATTCCTTAGGAATCAAAAGGGACACACTCACAAATGGTTTTAATGTAATTTAAAAGTTATCAGTATTGTAGTTTAATCATAATTTTAAAAACGGTGCATCTCATGTCATTGGCTAGGATCAGCAGATTACATGCTGTATCTTGGGGTCAATAATTGCTGCAAGCACATTATTGGAGTTGCTGTTATTAGTCATGCTATCTACTTTGTCCCTTCTTCTCCCATTTCAACCAACCTGGCAGGGAGTGGCCTCAGTAGTGAAGTGCTAGACATCAGGAGAAGTCAGAAGTAAGTGGAAGAGGGCCCATTGTCTAGAAGAACCTCACCTCACCCACCTGGCCCTTAGCAGTGACAACACACATGTATGGGAATAGGTTAAATAAGTCTTCTCTCATTGATCCATTCATTCGTCTTCCATCCATGAATTAACTATTCATGACTGATTGTTGTTGACTCTGAGCATACTGTAACAAACAGGATGCACAAATTGTCCTGCCGTTACTTTAGTTATGGGGACAGAAGATAAAGCAGTGATCAAATGCATGAAGGACAGAATTGCTGATTGTGATCACAGCTTTGAGGGAAATGAAGCAGTGATAACATCTAACATGGGTTATGAGGATCTCTGAGATGGAGTGGCCAGGGCATGTCTTTTTGAGGGTGAGGAATTTAAGCATACCAGACACAAGTTCTGACGCAAACATTAGCCTTTTCATTGTGAGAAAGGGCCTTAGGAACTTTAATAAATGTAATGGCAGGAATTCAAGGTAACACTACAAAAATCAAGCTTTGTTTGTGAATGGTGGGGTTAGAAGGGGTTTGTTGCTAGAAATCCCATTTGCAGGTTCTAAGTCTGGGGATGAAATAGAAGCAAAAATCTCTTGTCTTTTGCCAAGCAAAGAACAATCCCTGGTATCTGGCAAAAGAGAATTATCTTCCTCTGAATCCTGGTTTTGGCCATAAGCCAAAGTTCTATATTAGTTTTCCTTTTTGGTTGAGTTGGTAAGCAGTTGGATGATTAGCTAATTGTTGCTGAAATAGAAGGAAGGCAGATTAAAAATACAGAAAGTAACTCCTATTTAATGATTTGAAAAAAAATGAGATTAATCAGACAGAATTGTAATGAAAAGTGAGATAATTTTGTTGTACAAAACTGTAAAATTTTAGGCTGGGCATGGTGGCTGATGCCTGTAATCACTTTGGGAAGCTGAGGTGGGAGCATTGCTTCAGCCCAGGAGTTCAAGACCAGCCTGGTCAACATAGGGAAACCACATCCACACAAAAATTATAGAAATTAGCCAAGCATCATAGTATGTGCCTATCATCCCAGCTACTAGGTAGTCTGTGGCAAGTAAAACTGCTTGACCATGAGAGATCAAGGGTACAGTGTACTCTGTCCTGGTTGATAGAGTGAGACCCCGTCACACATACACAAAAAACTATAACATTTTCATATTTAATAATATTGAAGCTAAAGTGAATTGTGGAAAATGTCATATAAAATATATTTTAATCCTATGGTATACATTTCTCTCTGTGCATTAGCTACAAAAATTTGAACATAAAACTTTCAAATACAAACCTGTGCAAATGTCATAGATGGCAGGCGGTATATCACTTCATATATTTAAGCTGCATGTGAGAATAAAAGGATAAAAATAAAAAATGTTAAATTTAAAATTCTAATGAAAGAACATATTAGAACTACATTATGGGTGACTTTGTTCATTTATGGTCTGAGCACAGATGATACTAAACATGCTTTGTCAACTTCAGTTGTCGTCCATTTAAAATGAACACACTAAACACCTTGAGAAGAAACTGCATGATAAGTAAAGAGCATTATCCAAGTGAACTTCATATCTCATCATTTGCCTGTGTTTATATATTAATAAATACCTAAGTAATTAGTTTAATTAATCGGTATTTTATTTTGGTGTTGAAATAATAAGCGGTTGAGCATGCCAGGTGTATTCATCTGACACATTCTTCCAGTCACATGGTAGGCTGCATTAGGTGGTAATGCTTTACCCTGAATTCATCCGTAAGTTACGAAGGGAAGTCCATAACTCTGATCTCAGGCCATTTATTCCATTGTTGATAAGCTAAGCTGTTGCATGCCAGAGTCATACAAAAGCTGTCTCTATGTTTTAGTGATCATTCCTCAGGCTCTTGTCAGCTACTGAGTGACCATAGATGGATTTGCAGTTGTTACCATTCTGGCTGATTTTGATGGAACTAACATAGGACCAGTGTAGGGAGCTATTTATTAAGATGTTTTTGTTAGTCAGTGTTTACATTTTGGGTGTTCTCTGATAACAAACATTAATTCCTACTGCAGTATTTAATAAAGTATAACTAGTGCCTGTTCCACCTGTCTAAACCCATTCAAATATGGGGCCTTTGTTTCGGTCTCTATTGCAGATACTAAATATCATATTGTAATTAGAGCTATACAGAGATTTAGCATGTAAGACTGGCAAGTCTTAGAGGCTAGCTTTTCTGATGCAGGAAGAGGGTGGTGATTGAAGTGGATAAATCAAGTGGGGCACAATTTTGTGTTTCTGTCTTGAGTGACCAGTTCTTTCCTCCTGCCTGCCTCAGTGCAGTTTCACATTGTCTTCATTTTGTGAGATCACCTTGTGTCTTAGCCCATTTAATTTTGCAATTAAGGAGTCTCTGAAACTGGGCAACATACAGAGAAAAGAGGTTTATTTGGCTTGTGGTTCTGCAGGCTGTACATCAATCATGGTATCAGGATCTGCTTCAAGGGTACAGATCCTTGTGAGGGCATCAGAAAGCTTGAACTCATGGTGGAAGGTGAAGAGGAGCTGGTGTATACAGAGATTACATGGCAAGAGAAGCAGCAAGAGAATGCGGGGAAGGATGTGCTGGGCTCTTTTAAACAATCAGCTGTTGGGGGAATGAAAAGAGCAATAATTTAGGTAATTCAGCAATTACTCAAGGAGGGCACCAAGGTAATCATGAGGCATCCACCTCTGTGAGCCAAACACCTACCAACGAGGCTTCACCTCCAACATTAAGAATGAAATGTCATCCTGACACTTGGAGAGGACAAACATCCAAACTCTAGCACTCTGTATCCTTAGGTACACCTTTAATCTTCAGTGACTTATCTTCAGTGACTAAGTTCTCTTTGGAAAATGCAAATGTAGTCATGTTTCTTTTTTGCTTGTAGTGCCTTACTGATTTCCTGTTCTTTATAGCTTACTGCTTGATATGGTTTGGCATATCAAGCAGTATCATCAATGGTGACCCAATTGATGAAGACGAGATCGGCATCCTGAAGTATCTTCTACACTTTACTTCAAGATTCAGAATGCATGTTAACTTTATTGCACAGTGCTCTTTGCACTATTCTGGTGTATCTGTGTTAACCCCAGTGCACCTTTCTCAAGATCTTCCTAAGGCTCTTAACTTCTTAGTTCCTACTGCAGTATTTAATAAAGTGTAACTAGTGCCTGTTCCACCTTGTCATTAGTTGTTTCTGGGACTATCTTACCTATATGAGTATGGGCTACTGTGGGCAAGTACAATGCCTGGCATGCAGCAGGCTCTCCATTAATGATTGTTGGCTGCTAGAGCTCTCTTTGCTGTTACCACATCCATTCTTTTGTAATCTTTTTTTCCCTAGTCTTCTTTCCCTGTACCTTTGCCCTTGTTTCTCCATGAATCAATACAAATAGTATAAGCTTTGTGCAAAACAGACCCTCACCCTTGTCTCATGACTTCATTGGTTTCTTCTGCATACTAAAAGACCATTACCCTCCTCTCTCTGACTCTGAATTTCCTAATCTGTATAATTTTAACAGTTATCTCACCTGTCTGCTATTTCTGACATTGGCATGAACACAGACATGCGAAGTACCAGACTTTCATGCCTGTATCATGATTGCACTGCCTTCTTCTGCGTACTAAACGGCCATTACCTTCCTCTCTATGAGTCTCAATTTCCTCATCTGTATACTTTTGATAGTTGTTTCTACTGTCTGCCATTGCTATGACAGTGACACAAACTCAGATATGCAAAGTACCTGTGGGCTAAATGTGAACAAAACCTTCAACTGGCTGCATGATAATCTCACCTTTGCTTGACTAGCTAGCTCTGTTTTCTTGGTATCTGGATGAAGAACATGCCAACAATGTTATTGGCAATATTGCTTACAATACAGATGATCCTCTATTGGTAAATAGCATCATGGCCAGGAAAAAACATAAAAACCTGAAAGAACCTAGTGGGACTACCACCCCACCTCAGGCTTCCTGGAGTGCAAGGTTTGTAGTCACTTTGCAGCTGCTATGTTCACTCTAGGGACAATGGAAACTCTGCTCATGGAGTATTTATAGGGAATATTGGCTCCTGTGCAGGCTGGGACTTCAATGCCAAGGAATACCCAACTCCTGTGGATATGGACCTTGTAGGGATCTTTGCATCTCAGCTAACCTTTGTGGAGTAGATGTTCCCAGATGCCTGCTGCAGCCTTCCTGATGAGCTGAGGGTCCTGTCCTTATTGTTCTGAGTTAGTTGGCACCATGCTGACTTTTAAGAGTCTTGTTATTCTGCACGTTTAGTGTAACCTAAGAAGATCCTTATTGGACATTAAAGAGCAAAGACAAGTGTCCCTCTGACAGAATACTGGCTAAACAAATGGTATTCTCTCCGATGCTTCTTACCTGCTTGAAAGCTCTTTTCTTTCATCCTTCATAAACACTTCTTACATCTGGCACAACCTTCAGCTTTGCATTATTCCTTCATTATCTTTGCTCACTCCACATTTTTAAAAACATAGTTGTTAAATTGTGACCAAGTGTACATGACATAAAATGTACCATTTTTATATGTACAGTTCAGGGGTATTAAGTGCATTCACATTGTTTTCAAATGTGACATTTTTTGGTCATCGTGTGTCTTTATTTTACTCTTCCCTGGTTTATGATGCAGCGTCTTATATATGATGTAATAAATGTTCCCTGGGCATCTCAGCCTTGTATAAGTTGGTCATCTGTTATATCATGTACAGCATGAGGGTAGAGATTGTGCCGTACTAACCTTCCTCCTTCATCACATGAAATATTGTCTCTGCACAGTAAATATTCTTCAGTCTCCTTTCTGTCATGTTTTTCTCTATACCATGACAGTTATTTGCCAAGGATGGCTTTGACCTTCTAGGCAAAATTTCATTGTTGGTAACAATGCTAAAGTTCACATAAATCTTAAATTGAATCTGAATTTTAAATATTTGAATATGTTTTGAGTTCCAAATTTGTCCAAAGCATGGCCACTGTGCCCAGCTATTTATTTTCTGATTTTTTTTTGGTACAGATTTGATCTTGCTATGTTGCCAAGGCTGGTGTGGAACTGCTAGGTTCAAGCAACCCTCCCTCCATGATCTCTCAAAGTATTAGGATGACATATATGAGCCACCATACATGGCCAAAGTTTTGTATTATTTTAGAAGGTGATGAGTGTTATGAAGTGAACTAGAGAAGGATAAGTATTATCAGAGTTGCTGAGGAAGTTGCAGTATTTTAAGTACAGTGGTCAGTGACAACCTCAATGAAAACAGAATGTGGCAGTTGAGAATTTAAAGAGTTAAGGAAGAAGCCATGATGATATATGAGAAGGATGTTCTAGGCAGAGCGAACAACCACTTCCAAGACCCTGGGGTGGGAACATCCCTGTTCTGTTTAGCACAGAGCAATGTAATAGTCTGTTCTCATGCTGCCAGTAAAGGTATACCCAAGACTGTGTAACTTATAAAGGAGAGGATTAATAGTCTCACTGCTCTACATGGCTAGGGAAGCATCACAATCATAGTGGAAGGCAAGGAGAAAAGTCATGTCTTACGTGGATGGTGGCAGGCAAGAGAGAATATGTGCAGGGGAACTTCCCTCTATAAAACCATCAGATCTTATGAGACTTACTCACTATCATGAGAACAGTATAGGAAATATCCATCCCCACGATTCTGTTACCTCCCATTACTTCCCTCTCACAATTATGGGAGCTACAATTCAAGATGAGATTTTGGTGGGGACACAGCCAAACCATATCAAGCAGTACGATACATGTTGCCAGAAAAGAGTGAATAGTAGGTATCAGAGTAGAGTGACACTATTGAGATCTTTGTAATTCTGAGAACCAGGAAGAACGAATGGAAAGATTTCACCAGATTAATCATGTGTCAGAATGTGTTTTAAAGCAGCACTTTGCTTAGCTGAGGCTTACCTGTCAGGGCAAGGATAGAATGAGGGAAACCAGTTAGAATACTGATGCAAGAGTCAAGATGAGAACCTACCACTGGGAACTGAAGAGAAGTAGCTGGGTTTTTTAACACCTTTGAAATAAAATTTGCTCATGATTTGGATGTGGAGTGTGGGAGATGGAATGAAGTCCAGAGTTTTTCGCCTAAACACTGGAGAAGGTAGAGGTGGTCACAGGTGACGTTGGAGGATGAGCCAACAGAGACATTCTTCAGGCATTATTAGATTTGAATGTTTGAGTTTGAAATGGCTAGGAGATATCAAACATCATATATCACATAAGGAGATGTATGACAAAGTCTGAAGTTCAAGGGAGTAATCTGTGCTGGAGAGAAAAAATGTCAGCCTAGATAGTGTTGATGGTATCTAAAGCTATGAGGCTGAATGAAATTATCAAGAGAGTTCTGTGGACAGAGAAGGGAAAGGACAAAAAACCAAGCCTGGAGTGATTGGTAATCATAGGAGGACCTGGAATGGAAATGAAAATAATTGTATAGAGTGTAAAAGAATATCTGGTAACGTTGAAGTCAATGGTTGAAAAAGGCATTTCATTGATACATGGGTAGTCACCTGGGTGTCATTCAAATAAGTCACAAGTGAACATCTACTGCTAAGGTTTCCACTACAGATGCAAGCAAAAAGTGTCATCATGCTTTTGTCTGTCTGATTGTGGCAGCTGAGATTGAATAGAGGTAGGCAGAGGTGAAAAAATAATGAGGAAAATGGAAGACATAGCAATGCAAATGTCATTGTTGACCTTTACTGGAAAAGTAATAATTTCAGTGGAGTTTGGGGGAAAAAGCACAATTGGAGCAGCTTTCAGAGAGAATAAGATCCATAAAATTCAAATCAATATGGATAAATATTTTCAAGGATATTTTCAGAAAAGGAGCCATATATTAAATATAATATATCATATATAATATATATGATAGGAGGTAACTGAATCATGGGGATGGAGTTTTCCCATGCTGTTCTCATGATAGTAAGTCTCATAAGATATTGTATTATATATTATATTAATATAAATTAGTTAATATTAACATTAATATTATATATAATTATAAATAATGTTTATGTATTTCAGATGAGAAAATTGTTTTATTGCTTTTAAGATGGGGAATCTAACCACATGTCTCTGTGCTGTAGGGTTGCTCTAGGGGCATGATGTTATCCATCAGTGCAGTTTAAAGTATATTATGTTAACAAGTATCCCTAAAATGTCTGTGACATGTGCAGCCACTAAAGTTTATTTCTCACTCATGTTCAAGGTTCACTAAGTGTTGACTGTGGCTGTTTCCGTATCTTCTTAATTCTGGGACACAGGCTGATGTAGAAGTCTTATTTCTTTTTATTATTTTGGCAAAGGGCAAAAATGTGCAAAACCACATTTATGGCTCCTAAGGTCTTCACCTGGAAGTAGCCCTTTTAATTTCTGTTCATCTTTCATTAGCCAAAGCAAGTCAAATAGCTGTAACTGAAATTCTTTTTTTTTTTTTTTTTTTTGAGACGGAGTGTCGCTCTGTCGCCCAGGCTGGAGTGGAGTGGCGCGATCTCGGCTCACTGCAAGCTCCGCCTCCCGGGTTCACACCGTTCTCCTGCCTCAGCCTCTCTGAGTAGCTGGGACTACAGGCGCCCGCCACCACGCCCGGCCAATTTTTTGTATTTTTTTTTTTTTTTTAAGTAGAGACGGGGTTTCACCGTGGTCTCGATCTCCTGACCTTGTGATCCGCCCGACTTGGTCTCCCAAAATGCTGGAATTACAAGCGTGAGCCACCGCGCCCGGTGCTATAACTGAAGTTCTAAAGTGAGTTAGTGTAATTCTTTCCAGTTAGGGGCAGGGCAATATTGAAAGCGTGTATTTTCCCCATGAGAGGGAAGGAAATTTCTTTATACAATAATACAATATACAAGAGGAAAACAATTCTGAGGATGTAGCAAGAGTGGGGTATTCTATCGTTGGATTGTGGGGAGTTGATGGGATTTGGAGAGTAAGAGTCAGTTTTAGATATGGTTTTTTTCATTCCTCTCTTATGAAAAGAGGGGGCACAGAAGATGGGAACGTTATTGTCACATGGGTAAATGGGTGGTGGTGGTTTGTGCATGTTTTCTTCAGATTGTTAGAATTTTTTCGGTGTACTAAGAAGCCAGGCCATATGCTGACAGTGAAGATGGAGCAAGAAGGACTGGGGATTAGAAGAGGGAGAAGAAGGTGCCAACTATTTAGCAGAGCCTTTGAGAGAATTCATCAGAGAAGTTTATTATGCTCTCCAGGCATTTCCATGAGCCTACTGGAGGTTTGTGGTCATGAGTTTAACATGAGACAAGTCAGCATGATTGAATATCTTTTTTCACCTGGCTAATTGGTAAAGGCATAGCCACTGGATGCTGGGTGGAGAGGTGTATTTCACCAGCTTTGGTGTTTTGCCAAGGAAGAATCAAGAATTAAGACTGGATTAGAACTGAAGGTGTCTGAAGGATGATGGATCTGATAGGACTCCACAACTCTAAGAAATGAAGATCCAGTGCCACCATCCCCATTATGGAAATGACACATTAATGAAACAAAATCATTTATCACTTCATACAAGATTCAGAGGGCTTGGGTGTCTATGATCTCAGGACTCAGAAAGAGTAAATTGGTTATTTTTTTTCAAATAACTCTGTGTGTGCATTAGCACAATTTTTTATTTTTGCCCTAGAATGTAAACATACATTTGTCAAATTAAAGCAGTGAATTGGAAAAAAATATATACAGTTTTGTATTGTCTCTAGAAAATGTTACCACAGCTATGTACTGCACAAAAATGGAAGAAATTTATTATGTATTTAATTTTTACCCAAGAGTAGTAAAATGAAGACACCTATAAAATTAGGCAGATGACAGTTAAAATATTAGAATTTTTGTTGAAATTACTTGGCTTGGAAAACAGGTTTCATGCCATGCTGAAAAATTACTTAGTTTGATGGAAAAGTAAACGAGACATGACAGTGAAATCATATAATGTTCAGACAGGAGATAGCAAAAATCTATTTTTTCAATAACTGGCTGGCGTAAGTTGTCCTCATTTTGGGTCAAGATCTTATTTTGGTGTCTCAGCTGAAGATACCCTCTTCACAACCTATTACATATTGTGACATTGATTAAGTATTATAAAGCAGAAAGATTTGTAGGAAATGGTTTGTGCTAGGTAGGTAAGGCAGTCGCTACCACAGGGGCACATGTTTCCAAGCATTTCAGGAAGATCCGAAGTCTTACTGAGAAACCTAAGGCAGTCAGCAATTAGAGGATAAGATAATGGATGATTAACTACTACTGTGTGTGGGGTAGACAATTAGAGAACAATGCAACACATACGTTGTAAGGTGCTGATCATGGGTTTGAACAATGATGAAAAACGGAAGAAAACATCATTGGCATGGGCTGACGCTGTCAGAGGTGGTGTGTTTTCTCATGCACTGTTATCCTCTCATCACTGTTGAGATGGATAGTATTCCCAGGAAGCGCTGTTTGGCTTCACTTCTCTTAAGAGAGTTGCTTTACCCCATAAATCTGCAGACACACCTGGATCTTGAATTTCCATTTAACCCTGGAAGACGTACAGCTGTAAACAAAGTCAAATCACATTCAGCGCCTTTCTGGACTTTCCTCAAGTACTCAGTAGTCATTCTAGTTCACATCTGAAGTCTGCTAGGGTTCCATAAGTATACTAAATTCATATTTGAACCATCTCCAAAATCTAATTCACTTTGATCAATAGTCGTCTCCTATGAATTTTTGTTTTCTTCAATATAAAATATTTCCTGTGATTAATCTTTCAGTAGATGAAAGGTGAGGTACTTTCAGATTACATTTATTCTAAATCGTGAATGATGCATTCTTTTACTGAAAGTAAACACGTCTACCATATTGATTCCATATCATATTCTGTTGTATATCCTCACTTAAATGTCTTTATAATTTTTTAGACATTTAGGTTATATTATTGTACAGAGCTTCAGGCGGTTTACATAGACAAAATATCTGAATAAAAGTACAATGATCATATATTTTTTTTAATTTTATTATTATCCTTTTTTTTTTTTTTTTTTTTGAGAAGGAGTCTCGCTCTTTCACCCAGGCTGGAGTGCAGTGGCCCAATATCGGCTCACTGAAGGCTCTGCCCCCTGGGGTTCACACCATTCTCTTGCCTCAGCCTCCTGCCTAGCTGGGACTACAGGTGCCCGCCACCTCGCCCGGCTAATTTTTTTTTTTTCGTATTTTTAATAGAGACAGGGTTTTACCGTGTTAGCCAGGATGGTCTTGATCTCCTGACCTCGTGATCCGCCCGCCTCGGCCTCCCAGAGTGCTGGGATTACAGACGTGAGCCACTGTGCCCGGCCTATACTTTAAATTTTAGGGTACATGTGCACAATGTGCAGGTTTGTTACGTAGGTATACATGTGCCATGTTGGTGTGCTGTACCCCTTAACTCGTGATTTAGCATCAGGTATATCTCCTTTTTTTTAATTTTATTATTATTATACTTTAAGTTTTAGGGTACATGTGCACAATGTGCAGTTTTGTTAAATATGTATACATATGCCTTGTTCGTGTGCTGCACCCATTAACTCCTCATTTAGCATTAGGTATATCTCCTAATGCTATCCCTCCCCACTCCCACCACCCCACAACAGTCCCCGAGGTGTGATGTTCCCTTTCCTGTGTCCATGTGTTCTCATTGTTCAATCCCCACCTATGAGTGGGAACATGTGGTGTTTGGTTTTTTGTCCTTGCGATAGTTTGCTGAGACTGATGGTTTCCAGCTTCATTCATGTCCCTACAAAGGACATGAACTCATCATATTTTATGGCTGCATAGTATTCCACGGTGTGTATGTGCCACATTTTCTTAATCCAATCTATCGTTATTGGACATTTGGGTTGGTTCCAAGTCTTTGCCATTGTGAATAGTGCCTCAATAAACATACATGTGCATGTGTCTTTACAGCAGCATGATTTATACTCCTTTGGGTATATACCCAGTAATGGGATGGCTGGGTCAAATGGTATTTCTGATGGTAGTTTCTTTTGCTGTGCAGAAGCTCTTTAGTTTAATTAGACCCCATTTGTCAATTTTGGCTTTTGTTGCCATTGTTTTTGGTGTTTTAGACATGAAGTCCTTGCCCATGCCTATGCCCTGAATGATATTGCCTAGATTTTCTTCCAGGGTTTTTATGGTTTTAGGTCTAACATGTAAGTCTTTAATCCATCTTGAATTAATTTTTGTATAAGGTGTAAGGAAGGGATCCAGTTTCAGCTTTCTACATATGGCTAGCCAGTTTTCCCAGCACCATTTATTAAATAAGGAATCGTTTCCCTATTGCTTGTGTTTGTCAGGTTTGTCAAAGATCAGAAGGTTGTAGATAAGTGACATTATTTCAGAAGGCTCTGTTCTGTTCTATTGATCTATATCTCTGTTTTGGTACCAGTATAATGCTGTTTTGGTTACTGTAGTCTTATAATATACTTTGAAGTCAGGTAGCATGATGCCTGCAGCTTTGTTCTTTTGGCTTAGGATTGACTTGGCGATGCGGGCTCCTTTTTGGTTCCATATAAACTTTGAAGTAGTTTTTTCCAATTCTGTGCAGAAAGTCATTGGTAGCTTGGTGGGATGGCATTGAATCTATAATTTACCTTGGGCAGTATGGCCATTTTCACTATATTGATTCTTCCTACCCATGAGCATGGAATGTTCTTCCATTTGTTTGTATCCTTTTTGATTTCATTGAAGAGTGGTTTGCAGTTCTCCTTGAAGAGGTCCTTGTAAATTGGATTCCTAGGAATTTTATTCTCTTTGAAGAAATTGTCAATGGGAGTTCAATCATGATTTCTCTCTCTGTTTGTCTGTTATTGGCGTATAAGAATGCTTGTGAATTTTGTCCATTGATTTTGTATCCTGAGACTTTGCTGAAGTTGCTTATCAGCTTAAGGAGATTTTGGGCTGAGACATTGGGGTTTTCTAGGTATACAATCCCGTCACCTGCAAACAGGGACAATTTGACTTTCTCTTTTCCTAATTGAATACCCTTTATTTCCTTCTCCTGCCTAATTGCCCTGGCCAGAACTTCCAACTCTATGTTGAATAGGAGTGGTGAGAGAGGGCATCCCTCTCTTGTGCCAGTTTTCAAAGGGAATGCTTCCAGTTTTTGCCCATTCAGTATGATATTGGCTGTGGGTTTGTCATAGATAGCTCTTATTATTTTGATATACGTCCCATCAGTAACAAATTTATTGAGAGTTTTTAGCATGAAGGTTGTTGAATTTTGTCAAAGGACTTTTCTGCATCTATTGAGATAATCATGTGGTTTTTGTCTTTGTTTCTGTTTATATGCTGGATTACATTTATTGATTTGTGTATGTTGAACCTGCCTTGCATCCCAGGGATGAAGTCCACTTGATCATGGTAGACAAGCTTTTTGATGTGCTGCTAGATTGGGTTTGCCAGTGTTTTATTGAGGATTTTTGCATCAATGTTCCTGAAGGATATTGGTCTGAAATTCTCTTTTTTGGTTGTGTCTTGGCCAGACTTTGGTATCAGGATGATGCTGGCCTCATAAAATGAGTTAGGGAGGATTCCCACTTTTTCTTTTGATTGGAATGGTTTCAGAAGGAATGGTACCAGCTCCTCCTTGTACGTCTGGTAGAATTCGGCTATGAATCCATCTGGTCTTGGACTTTTTTTTGGTTGGTAAGCTATAGATTATTGCGACAATTTCAGAGCCTGTTATTGATCTCTTCAGAGATTCAGCTTCTTCCTGTTTTAGTCTTGGGAGGGTGTATTTGTCACAGAATTTGTCAATTTCTTCTAGATTTTCTAGTTTATTTGCATAGAGGTATTTGTAGTATTCTCTGATGGTAGTTTGTATTTCTGTGGGATCAGTGGTGATATCCCCTTTATCATTTTATATTGCATCTATTTTATTCTTCTCTATTTTCTTCTTTATTAGTCTTGCTAGCTGTCTACCAATTTTGTTGATCTTTTCAAAAAACCAGCTCCTGGATTCATTAATTTTTTGAAGTGTTTTTTGTGTCTCTATTTCCTTCAGTTATTCTCTGATCTTAGTTATTTCTTGCCTTCTGCTAGCTTTTGAATGTGTTTGCTCTTGCTTTTCTAGTTCTTCTAATTGTGATGTTAGAGTGTCAATTTTGGATCTTTCTGGCTTTCTCTTGTGGGCATTTAGTGCTATAAATTTCCCTCTACACACTGCTTTGAATGTGTCCCAGAGATTCTGGTATGTTGTGTCTTTGTTCTCGCTGGTTTCAAAGAACATCTTTATTCTGCCTTCATTTCATTATGTACCTAGTAGTCATTCAGAAGCAGGTTGTTCAGTTTCCATTTAGTTGAGTGGTTTCAAATGAGTTTCTTAATCCTGAGTTCTAGTTTGTTTGCACTGTGGCTGAGAGACAGTTTCTTATAATTTCTGTTCTTTTACATTTGCTGAAGAGTGCTTTACTTCAAACTATGTGGTCAATTTTGGAATAGGTGTGGTGTGGTGCTGAAAAAAATGTACATTCTGTTGATTTGGGGTGGAGAGTTCTGTAGATGTCTATTAGGTCCACTTTGTGCAGAGCTGAGTTCAATTCCTGGGTATCCTTGTTAACTTTCTGTCTGGTTGATCTGTCTAATGTTGACAGTGGGATGTTAAAGTCTACCATTATTATTGTGGGGGAGTATAATTCTCTTTGTAGGTCACTAAGGACATGTTTTATGAATCTGGATGCTCCTGTATTTGGAGCATATATATTTGGGGTAGTTAGCTCTTCTTGTTGAATTGATCCCTTTACCATTATGTAATGGCCTTCTTTGTCTCTTTTGATCTTTGTTGGCTTAAAGTCTGTTGTATCAGAGACTAGGATTGCAACCACTGCCTCTTTTTTTTTTCCCATTTTCTTGTTAGATCTTCCTCCATCCTTTTATTTGGAGCCTATGTGTGTCTCTGCACATGAGATGGGTTTCCTGAATACAGCACACTGTTGGGTCTTGATTCTTTATCCAATTTGCCAGTCTATGTCTTTTAATTGGGGCATTTAGCCCATTTACATTTAAAGTTAATATTGTTATGTGTGAATCTGATCCTGTCATTATGATGTTAGCTGGTTATTTTGCTCAACAGTTGATGCAGTTTCTTCCTAGCCTCGGTGGTCTTTACAATTTGGCATGTTTTTGCAGTGGCTGATACTGGTTGTTCCTTTCCATGTTTAGTGCTTCCTTCAGGAGCTCTTTTAGGGCAGGCCTTGTGGTGACAAAATCACTCAGCCTTTGCTCTTCTGTAAAGTATTTTATTTCTCCTTCCCTTATGAAGCATAGTTTGGCAGGATATGAAATTCTGGGTTGAAAATTCTTTTCTTTAAGAATATTTAATATCCACCCCCACTCTCTTCTGGCTTGTAGAGTTTCTGTCAAGAGATCAGCTTTTAGTCTGATGGGCTTCCCTTCGTGGGTAACCCGACCTTTCTCTCTGGCCGCCCTTAACATTTTTTTCCTTCATTTCAACTTTGGTGAATCTGACAATTATGTGTCTTGGAGTTGCTCTTCTCGAGGACTATCTTTTTGGTGTTCTCTGTATTTCCTGAATCTGAATGTTGGCCTGCCTTGCTAGATTGGGGAAGTTCTCCTGGATAATATCTTGCAGAGTGTTTTCCAACTTGGTTCCATTCTCCCCGTCACTTTCAGGTACACTAATCAGATGTAGATTTGGTCTTTTCACATAGTCCCAAATTTCTTGGAGGCTTTGTTCATTTCTTTTTATTCTTTTTTCTCTAAACTTCCCTTCTCACTTCATTTCATTCATTTCGTCTTCCATCACTGATACCCTTTCTTCCAGTTGATCGTATCTGCTCCCGAGGATTCTGCATTCTTCATGTATTTCTCAAACTTGGCTTTCCCATCAGCTCCTTTAAGCCCTTCTCTCCATTGGTTATTCTAGTTATCCATTTGTCTAATTTTTTTCAAATTTTTTAACTTCTTTGCTATTGTTTTGAATTTCCTCCTGTAGCTCGGAGTAGTTTGATCATCTGAAGCCTTCTTCTCTCAACTCGTTAAAGTCATTCTCCATCCAGCTTTGTTCTGTTGCTGGTGAGGAACTGCGTTCCTTTGGAGAAGGAGAGGTGCTCTGTTTTTAGAGTTTCCCATTTTTCTGCTCTGTTTTTTCCCTATCTTTGTGGTTTTATCTTCTTTTGGTCTTTGATGATCGTGATGTACAGATGGGTTTTTGGTGTGGATGTCTTTCTGTTTGTTAGTTTTCCTTCTACCAGACAGGACCCTCAGCTGCAGGTCTGTTGGAGTTTGCTAGAGGTCCACTCCAGACCCTGTTTGGCTGAGTGTCAGCAGAGGTGGCTGCAGAACAGTGGATTTTCGTGAGACCACAAATTCAGCTGTCTGATAGTTCCTCTGGAAGTTTTGTCTCAGAGGAGTACCTGGCCGAGTGAGGTTTCGGTCTGTCCCTACTGGGGTGTGCCTCCCAGTTAGGCTGCTCGGGGGTCAGGGACCCACTTTAGGAGGCAGTCTGTCCATTCTCAGATATCCAGCTGTGTGCTGGGAGAACCACTACTCTCTTCAAAGCTGTCAGACAGGGACCTTTAAGTCTGCAGAGGTTCCTGCTGACTTTTGGTTTGTCTGTGCCCTGTCTCCAAGTTGGAGCCTACAGAAGCAGGCATGGTGAGCTCCACCCAGTTCAAGCTTCCTGGCTGCTTTGTTTACCCAAGCAAGCCTGGGCAATGGCAGGCGATTTTCCCCCAGCGTCGCTGCCACCTTGCAGTTTGATCTCTGACTGCTGTGCTAGCAATCAGCAAGACTCCGTGGGCATAGGACCCTCTGAGCCAGGTGTGGGACACAATCTCCTGGTGGGACATTTTCCAAGCCTGTTGGAAAAGTGCAGTATTAGGGTGGGACTGACCTGATTTTCCAGGTGCTATCTGTTACCCCTTTCTTTGACTAGGAACGGGAGCTCCCTGGCCCCTTGTGCTTCCCGAGTGAGGCAGTGCCTCGCCCTGCTTCAGCTCACGCACAGTGCACTGCACCAACTGTCCTGCACCCACTGTTTGGCACTCCCTAGTGAGATGAACCCGGTACCTCAAACAAAAATGCAGAAATCACCCGTCTTCTGTGCCACTGAAGCTTGGAGCTGTAGACTGGAGCTGTTCCTATTCGGCCATCTTGGCTCCACTGGTCACTCCAATGTACTTCTATAGAGGCCACTCAATTCCTTTCTTCATGATGAGGTACAGGAATCCGTTTCCCAAAGCTGCCAAAACACTGCTGCTTAGTCTATGCAAATCAGAAATTACAAATGCATGTGACTCAATCAACATCATGAAACCACTTTTTGGAATGCCTGATGTTCACAAAATGTGATCTTATGACAATATAATATGTTTATTTAAGCCACCTTGTTGTTTCAAATTGGCACCATTGACAACATACTTCTTAGATGCTAAGTGCAATAATTTGTTGCCTCTCATTTTCCTACACTGCTTTACTTCATTAAATTTGTATCATTAATATTTATAGCATTGCTGAAGTCACTTCCCAGCAGCTAAGAAATGTCTCCATCTGTATGCTGATCCAGTTCCTGCTGGCATTTGCTTGGATGCAGAGGCCATCCAACTCTTTCCATTGATATTTGTCAATTGATGCTTTTCTTCCTTCTTTCTTGGTGACTTAGGAAATGTTCTGATGCACTATCTGCTACAGATGCCACCACGGCCAGCTAATTTTTTAATTTTTGCTTGTGTAGAGACGGAGTATTGTTGTGTTGCCCAGGATGGTCATCCACTCCTGGCCTCAAGTGATCCTCCCGGCTAGTCCTCCCAAAGTGCCAGGATTGGAAGTGTGAGTCACCTCTCCCAGCCCCAATGCTTGATATTTAAGAGCTTCAGTCATGGAAAGATTTTGTCTGCCTGCCACAGTCTTCCATCATTTTGGGATGTATTTGCTTGAGATAGCTGAGTATGTGACAACCTGAGCTGTGGTTGCTGGCAATTGGAAAATAGTAGGTTGTTCTGTTGATCTGCTGCAAGAAGTACAGCAGCCTGCAGAGGAATAGAAGCCCAGGGGTTTTATCTGGCACAGAATTACTCTAGAGAGCCACGTAAAAATTTAATTTCTGTTTTTCCAATTTATTATTATTATTATTATTATTATTATTATTATTATTATTATTATTGACAGAGTCTTGCTCTCTCTCTCAGATTGGAGTAGGATAGTCATAGCTCACTGCAACCTTGAAATCCTCAGGTTGAGTGATCCTCCCACCTCACCTTCCCAAGTAGTTGGGATGACAGGCATGCACCACTGTACCTAGCTAATTTCTCTATTTTTATTTTTGTAGAAACAGTATCTTTCTCTGCTGCCCAGTCTGTTCTTGAACTCTTGGCCTCAAGTGATCCTCCCATCTAGTTCTCCCAAAGTCTTGGGATTATTGGTGTGATCGTGCCTATCCATTTGGTTGCTGTTTTTAAATTTATACTTTATTGTCATCCTAAATAGGAATTCTGATGGTATTGTTGGCTGAATAGGGTCAACTGGAACACACATTTTTGTTTTACAGGTAAATACAATGAAAGTTAAAATGTAGCTAATGTTATTCCTGCAACGAATATGTGAAGTTCTAATTTAGGGACAAAAATAAAAAAAAGTTGCATGTATTAAACACCTCGTGGGCTATGTCTCACCTGTAATTTCATTTGGAAGTAGCCATTGCTTCTTAACTCATGATAACCATTCATTAGAGCTATTGATTTTTACCAGCTGCTGTACTTTCATGCTTGTAGATCATTTCTGTCTTTGGAAACTCTATTTGATGACAAAGCTGGCTCTGTTACAGAGTAATGGAAAAAGAAAGGACTTACCAGAATTTCAACTGAAATGTGCAACATACATGATGATGCGTGGTGACAGCAATAACTATTTCCTAATGTTGTTGTTTAACAGACATGAAAGCATCCAACTGAAATAGGATTGAATGGCTTAGTTAGCTCAAAGTTTCTGATAGCTTTCTCAGTAAAGCATGGTGCCAGGCACCAAGAAGTTCCTTATAGAGGAGCCAGAGTTAATTTGGATGATGTTTTAAAAATCCTGCAAGAAATTGGGTGGTGTTTTCTAAATGATCTTCCTAGCAATTATTTATGCTATGAATCAGAAAGGTTGTCATCTCTTTGTTTGGAAATGGATAGTCATATGTCCAAAAATTCAGCGTTTTGACCTCCTATGACAAAGCCCCATCTTCCACTCATTTATCTGATCATTGTGCACTATCTGAACTATGAGAAATCCATTGGCCAGTTTTCACTTGTGCATGGCTGGAGGTGCTTGCTGCAGCTCTGTGATGCCCTGAGCCAGCATGCTTGTGGAGTTCCATTCTGCTGCATGAATAATTGAAGAAACATGATTTTCCTAAACTTTTCACAAGCTCCTAAATGAGTGATTTGTGTTTCTTTTGAATTCATGCTGCAACTGGAAATGCTTGCTCCTTCCCAGGTTATTGCTCTATCTACATGCCATTTGAGGATGCAGTTAATTACTGAATCTTTACTGAAGCATCTCATCTTAGTCCAGATTTCCCTTTTCACAGACCAAAAAGTCAAAGTCAGACCTGTCAGACAATGCAGCTTCAGTCTCATGGGGGGATTTCTTTGTCTTATCAATCTCAATCATGGGCTTTCCAGCCATTGTAATTTCACGTGTAATATGGTGGGTATTGTTCCAAGCAAGTGTGGTGCCTCAGTAGGGTTGGAGGAGGCACTTGCAGCTGATATAGAGAAAGAAGAGTGAATTACAAGTGGAACAAGGCAAATTAAAAGAACTAAGGAAAGTTTCTTTCACACATCACAGAAAGGTTTATAAAACATCGAGGAAGCTTCAGCCCCAATCCAGGTACTGCTTTTACTTCTGAACTATGTTATAATTTGTGATATCATAAGATGCTATGGAATCTATGAATACCTGCAGAAATAGTTTGCTGCTATGCCCATTCTGCATTATACATTTAGAAGCAGTTGCTGTATCATGGGATACATATGTTCTTTAATCCTAGTAGTGGCGTCACTTGTAAATATAGCCAAAACAACAATTGTGAAAGGCACACATACACAAGCATAGAGATGGAGATGGCCGATATGGTGTGTTTTGTACAGATGGGGATGCTTTCCCTGTCCTGCCCCCACACTGCAGGACAGCTGACAGGTAGTCCAAATGCCCATGTAGATGGCTGGACTCCAGATGGCTTACTGGTACTGGCTGGCATGCCTTCAAGCCCTGACTTTCTTGGGTCCCTAATGGAATTTACATTACCTGAAATTTCAGGGAGTTTGTGAGGCTAGCTAAACAGATTCCCTAAATAACTGGAGATGTGCAGTCAGAGAGAGAATAGACAAAGAAGAACGCAGTGGCTTTCAGTTTATTCATGTTCTATTGCTGCATATTTGATTACTGGAAATTCAGTTGCTTAAAATGACACACTTTTATTATCTCACAATTCTTGTGGGTCAGGTATCTGGGCATGTCTGAACTGGGTTTAGTGCTCAGTGCCACACAGAGATGAAATCAAGGTGTTGGCTAGGCAGCATGACTCTTGGAATGTTCATAGTCCTCTTCCAAGCTCACTCAGGAATTGGCAGAATTAGTTTTTTTCTGTTGTAGGATCGAGGTCCCCTTTCCTTCCTTTCTGTCTGTCAGCAGGAGCTGATTTCAGCTCCTAGAGGTCCCCCAGGCAGCTTGCTGCCATGCAGCCTTCTCAGGGACCATCTTCCAATATGTTCATGCATGCATGCATGCATCTTCATGTCCAGCAGGAGAATCTGTTGCTCCAGTCTGCTAAGAAAAGAAAAAATGTTAGGTAACATAACCAAGGCAATAGCATCCCATCCCATTTCCTAGGTAACATACCATACTCACGGGATGACTTCTATTAACCTCATAAGTCCAGCTCATATTTGCCATCCTGAGATTATAAGACAGCATGGCTTATTGGGTCCTTCCCATTTATAAATGCTCCAATATATAAATTTCCTAGTGCTTCTATAATATATTACCACAAACTGGATAGCTTACAACAACAGAAATTTGTTCCCTCCAGTTCTGGAGGCCAGAAAACCAAAATCCAGGTGTTGTCAAGGTTGGTTTTTTCTGGACCCTCTGAGGGAGAATCTGTTCCTGCCTCTCCTGCTTTCTAGGGGCTGCCAGTAATTTTTGGCTTTTCTTGGCAGTGTCACTTCAAAACTATCTTCATCTTTCCAAGGCCTTCTTCTCTGCATAAGTTTCTGGATGCTCTCTTCTTCTAAGGACATCAATCATTGGATCGAGGGACCATTGCAAATCCATGATCATTTTATCTCCAAGGAGATTACCTAGTCACATCTGCAAAGACCCTGGAGTAGTACCTCTTTATCCATTGTTTTGCTCTCCATTGTTTCAGTTCCCTGTGATCATTTAATTTCTTGGCTTAATCAGTTAACTCTTGAGAGATTAAGAGTTAATCTCTTACTGAGCATAATTTATAAATTAAACTTTATTATGGGCACGTATACATAGGAGAAAACATAGTATCTATAGAATTTGGTACTAGCTGCAGCTTCAGGTCTTGGAGCATATCCTCATGGATAACAATCTGGGGTGTTATGTATTTCCAAATAGGGTCACATTCTAAGAATCTGGTGGATGTGGGTTTCTGGGACATTATTCAACACAATACACCCTGTCGTGCTTTGCCTGTGACCTGACACTGCCCAATTCTCTCGTCTCATCTTGCAGCAGACTCTCCTTCATCTTTTCTGGAATATTTCCTTACAACTCTCTTTCTGACTCCTTGACTCCCAATTCAGATCATCTAAAACTAGGAGTAATATTTAGGGATTATCTTGCTCACCATTAGAGAAGATGGGGTCACTAACAGATAGATAGGTAGGTAGGTAGATAGATAGATAGATAGATAGATAGATAGATAGATAGATAGATAGATAGATA
>NW_026652300.1:1516531-1566334 GCF_009828535.3 Hylobates moloch
ATAGATAGATAGATAGATAGATAGATAGATAGATAGATAGATAGATAATAGATGTGAATCAATAGATGGAAATGGATGGATAGTAAGATGATAGTTAGCTAGGTGATATATGTGTATATAGACAGATGGATAAGTCGACAGATAGATAGATAGATAGATAGATAGATAGATAGATAGATAGATAGATGATAGAGATGGATAGATACAGATACATAGATAAATGATAGCTCATAATGGATAGATATAGATAGATAGAGATGGATAGATAAATGACAGAAAGACAGATAGATATGGATAGGCAGATAGATAGATAGATAGATAGATAGATAGATAGATAGATAGATAGATAGATAGATAGATAGATAGGACAGGCAGGCAGGCAGACAGACAGACAGATATATAGGCAGTTAGGTAGGTAGAGGACAGAGGGATAGATAGATAGACAGATAAATTGATTGTAGATTGGAGAGAAGGATAGATAGACCTTTTAATCTCTATGTGTCAATCCTTCTCTCTATAGCTAATTGTAATCATACATGTATATGGTTACATGTCCATTAGTAACATTTTCACAGTGGGAATTCAGTGATTTAGTGATTACTGAATTAATCGTTGCATGAGGCTCCCTGACGGCAAACACTGAGTCTTTTTGTTCACTATCCTCAGTGTTGTCATTTTACAGTAAATGATAGAGGAAAGGTAACTTCCTACCAAAAGCATTTTGTGGCTCTGAAACAGGAGAAAGTGAGATTCTCTGGTCCCTTTCCAAAATCATGGATCCTGGCTCCGACATCAGAATTTACATAGTGCCTAAAGAATTCATCCTATTCCATTAACTATGTTCATGCACATGAGCAATTTCGGTTTCCAATGAGATACTCATCTCCAGACAGCACTGGACCTTACTAAGATGTCTAATTATTAGTTGACATGTGAATACTATGTGCTAGGTGAATGTGTGAAAAATGTCATTGGCTGGAAGGGCTTTTCTCAAATTGTCCAACTTCGCAGCCATGGACTAATAAGCACTTTTCATGAACCAACTCTGTCTCTTACACATTTGTTTAGGTTGTGTTAAAGTTGATTTCAGCTCAACGTGTACATAGAGTTGTTGTGTTTCGGAGACTTTCTGAAAGAATTCTCAGACAATCCCTTGAGGTAGAAACACATCTCCTTGCTTTATTGGAAATCCATTTCCTTGCCTTTTTCTATTCATAGAGGCCACCTGTATTCCTTGGCTTATGGCTTTAGAGATTGACACTTGTTGTCTACAAGTGGCTAAATGCAGGAAGGACAGTCCCCCTTTGAACTTAATTTGTTTCCCATTGGATCTATGGAACCACTCCCTATGTGCTAAGGCCATAAAGTAATCCCTGAGGAGATGGATTACTGTTCAGCCTTACTGAAGGAGTTAGCATAAATCTACCCAGATCTCACCTTGGATTTTTGGCTGTTCTGGCTTGGCAATCATGTTCACATCTTTTTGTTTCCTTTTTTTTTCCGTTATTTTTAAATTGACATATATTTATGGGGTACCTAGCAATGTTTTGACACAGATAAGGCATGCTGATCAGATCAAGGTATTCAGCATATCACCTGAAACATTGATCATTTATTTGTATAGAAACTCTCAATATCCTCTTTCTAGCTATTGGATACTATACATCCTTGTTAACTACAGGGTTACAGAATGCTAGAATTTATTCTTGATATCTGGCTGGAATTTTGCATCCTTTTACTAATTTTTCTCTATCCCTTTCCTTTCCTTCTTTCCTTCCCAGCTCCTAATATCTTATGTTCTATTCTTTCCTCCTATGAGATTAACATTTTAGATGAGACATTCACAACAGGGGATACTACCTAAATACTATGTTGGGAAGTTACGTGTTAGAGGACTGTGTCCTCTCTTAAGAAGTGACTTCCCAGTGTAGCATCTAGGTAGCATCTCTCAGCCCACAGACTCCATGAGGCCAAGCATGGCTTTTAGTGTGGCCCAACACAAATCTGCAAACTTTCTTAAAACATTATGAGATTTTTTGTGTGATTTTTAAAAATTAGCTCATCAGCAACTGTTAGTGTATTTTATGTGTGGCCCAAGGCAATTCTTCTTCTTCCAGTATGACCTAAAGAAGCCAAAAGATTGGACACCCCTGCAGAGGGAGGAGATTTTATCTAAATCATGAAAACTGGTTGGAATATTGGCCAGCAGATGTGTCCATGGGAAGGAACTGGGATTTCTTGTTAGACGTGTTACCATTTGAGCATATTGTAACATTATTTATTACTTTCTTATTTACTCTTTTTTATGCTGTTAAGTATTTTGGGGTGATTTCAGTAATTTCCCATCTCTTCAATTGAATGTAGTAGTAATAGTAATAACAATAACAATTCTAAACCTGGAGAGATTTTATAAATACCTAAAATTGCATGTAATTATGAAAGAAATGAAATCATCAAGCTAGAAATCACTATTTTAGTGAATCTCAAAATAACATGCCTTTTTAATTAAAAAAGAGCAAATTATTTAAGGTAAAGCTGTAAACACCTAGAGATACATTAAGCTTACATGTTGGCCCAAAGTGATGCTTTATGAATTTGTGAAAGAGTGAAAGGATTGACTTAGAGTCATTACTGTATGGGATTAAATACATGTGTTAAACAAAATCTCATTATATAATCACCACACAGTATTATTTTCTGAAGAAACGTAATGCTAATGCAAACATAAATGGATACTGAAATGGAGACAAATTAGAAATCATCAGGATGTGTTTTTAAAACCTAGGTAGTATTTTTGTTTATAGAATTATGCAAAGGCTCTGAATCCTCGAGAGCAACAACTTGGAATAGTTTAAAAAAATCTGTATTATTAACAATGGAGGACTCTGTTCAAAACACAAGATATCTTAAGAAGAATTTGCATGAAGTTTGGCATCAGAATCTTGTCCAGTGAATTGGCTGTATTTTTAAAGTGATACTGTGATGTTTATGGGACCCACCTGCAGTGAAGTAGGTCTCTTTCATTCCACACCTGGATACAGCAATCTCTTTGCAATACTCTTCTTCTTCTCTTCTGAAATGCCATTGCTCTTTGTGAACTACAATTTCTAACAGTTAGTCCATGCCTTCTAAACAAACATGTCATTTCTCTAAATGCCATTTATTCTTCATGTAGTTTCATGTTTAGTTATAATTCTTATTTTCTTTACTGCATCAAAGATCTTAAGACATAATCAATGATGTATTCCCCTCTCTGTTTTATATTTCATTTTGGATGAGTAAAACAAAACTTCCTTGCCAGAGATTAACTTCAGACCATGTTCTGACTATTTGCTTAAAAGATGATATTATGCCCTGAAGTGTTTGACTTCTAGGTTTGAACCCCAAAAACCCAATGGCTTGATCTCATTGACTAAGTTATTTAAAGACTCTGTGCTGCAGTTGCCTCATCTGTAAAGTTAGGAAAAAATACTTCCTTACCACTTTTAAGAAGGCTACAAAGTATTTGGAATAGTGCCTTGAGTGCATTAATCAAATACTGCAGTTCAATACTTAATATTGTCATTATTAAATATCTGTTGCCATAGGAAGACCACAGGAACTGGAGTAAAAAGGGAAGTTGCAAATTTTCACCCCAGCACCAGCTAGTATGTATTATAAACACAGTGATACATCATAGTCCTTACTATATAAAAACCAGCTGGGTCACTAACTAGTGCTAGAATGTTCTAGGGAAGTCATTATTATTTTCTCTTCTTCAGGCTCTTAACCTATAAAATGCAGATATCAAGTAAAAGGAACTAGGGCTTCTTGGAGAAATGGCTGATTCAATAACTGGGGCAGGAAATATAAAATATAAGCTTGGAGTATGTGTTGTAGTGCCAGAAAGGAGGACAATGCTAAGCCTGCGTGCACACACACACACACACACATGCATGCACAATGACAGGGTCATGGCACTGCATACAAGAGCCAACTTAAAGAGCATTCCATGGCCCACCTTGGGATAAATGGAGCAACAAAATAAATAATGTAGTTTTGGGTTATAACTCAAAGTGTAGAATACATATCCACAATCCAATATTTGATGTAGATGACTGAATAAATAGGCATGATATATTAATTTCCGAATGCTACTGTAGAAAATTACATTATTTTTGGCATAAAACAGCACAAAGGTATCTCACCATTTTGTTTTGTTAGACATCTGCATTTTCAAGGTTAGAAGTTCCACATGGGTCTCCCCAGGCTGAAATAAAACTGTCCATATAATTGCTTGCCTTTGAGACCTGCTGGGGGAAATTCATTTCCTTGTTTTCCGTTCATAGAGGGCACCTGCATTTCTTGGCTCATTCTTTTTTGCTTGATGTGCAAACCCAGCAGTACAGTGTCTTCAGTTCTTCCTCTGACTGCATTCCTGCTTCCTTCTTATTCTTGAAGGAACTGTTATGATTGTAGTGGGGCCACCTGGATAATTCACAATAATCTTATTTTAAAATCAGGCAATGCACAACTTTAATTCCATCTGCAAACTCATAACATATTGGCAGATTGAGGATATTAGGATGTCGATATCCTGGGGGGAGTATCATTATTTTCCTTACCACTGGAGAGATGAGAAGAATTTCTCATGCAGAGGCATTTAAAATAATTTATATAGGTATTACTCCCTTAAGAAGTTGGAGTATAAATTTTTATTTATTTATATATTTATTTATTTTTTACTCTTTGAATTCATTTTTATATTTTGGAGATGAGGTCACCCAAGGTTGCCCAGACTGGTCTCAAACTCCTGGCCTCTGGCAATCCTCCTGCCTCAGCCTCCCAGTGTTTTGGGATTATAGGTGTAAGCCACTGCACTTGGCCATAAATCTCTCTTTCTTTTTACTATTATACTTTAAATTTTAGGGTATATGTGCACAACATGCAGGTTTGTTACATATGTATACATGTGTCATGTTGGTGTGCTGCACCCATTAACTCGTCATTTAACGTTAGGTATATCTTCTAATGCTATCCCTACCCCCTACTCCCACCCCACAACAGGCCCCCGTGTGTGATGTTCCCCTTCCTGTGTCCATGTGTTCTCATTGTTCAGTTCCCACCTATGAGTGAGAACATGTGGTGTTTGCTTTTTTGTCCTTGTGATAGTTTGCTGAGAATAATGGTTTCCAGCTTCATCGATGTCCCTACAAAGGACATGAACTCATCATTTTTTATGGCTGCATAGTATTCCATGGTGTATATGTGCCACATTTTCTTAATCCAGTCTATCATTCCTGGACATGTGGGTTGGTTCCAACTCTTTGCTCTTGTGAATAGTGCCGCAATAAACATATGTGTGCATGTGTCTTTATAGCAGCATGATTTATAATCCTTTGGGTATATACCCAGTAATGGGATGCCTGGGTCAAATCATTTTTCAGTTCTAGATCCCTGAGGAATTGCCACACAGACTTCCACAATGGTTGAACTAGTTTACAGTCCCACCAACAGTGCAAAACCATTCCTATTTCTCCACATCCTCTCCAGCACCTGTTGTTTCCTGACTTTTTAATGATGGCCATTCTAACTGGTGTGAGACAGTATCTTATTGTGATTTTGATTTGCATTTCTCTGATGGCCAGTGATGATGAGCATTTTTGCATGTGTCTGTTGGCTGCATAAATGTCTTCTTTTGAAAAGTGTCTGTTCATATCCTTTGCCCACTTTTTGATGGGGTTCTTTGTTTTTTTCTTGTAAATTTGTTTGAGTTCATTGTAGAATCTGGGTATTAGCCCTTTGTCAGATGAGTAGATTGCAAAAATTTTCTCCCATTCTGTAAGTTGCCTATTCACTCTGATGGTAGTTTCTTTTGCTGTGCAGAGCTCTTTAGTTTAATTAGATCCCATTTGTCAATTTTGGCTTTCATTGCCATTGCTTTTGGTATTTTAGACATGAAGTATTTGCCCATGCCTATGTCCTGAATGGTATTGCCTAGGTCTTCTCCTAGGGTTTTTATGGTTTTAGGTCTAACATGTAGTAAGTCTTTAATCCATCTTGAATTAATTTTTGTATAAGGTATAAGGAAGGGATCCAGTTTCAACTTTCTACATATGGCTAGCCAGCTTTGCCAGCACCATTTATTAAATAGGGAATCCTTTCTCCATTGCTTGTTTTTGTCAGGTTTGTCAAAGATCAGATGGTTGTAGATATGCGGCATGATTTCTGAGGGCTCTGTTCTGTTCCATTGGTCTAATGTCTGTTTTGGTACCAGTACAATGCTCTTGTGGTTACTGTAGCCTTGTTGTATAGTTTGAAGTCAGGTAGCGTGATGCCTCCAGCTTTGTTCTTTTGGGTTAGGATTGACTTGGCAATACAGGCTCTTTTTTGGTTCCATATGAACTTTAAAGTGGTTTTTTTCCAATTCTATGAAGAAAGTCATTGGTAGCTTGATGGGGATGGCATTGAATCTATAAATTACTTGGGCATTATGGCCATTTTCACGATATCGATTCTTCCTACTCATGAGCATGGAATGTCCTTCCATTTGTTCATATCCTCTTTTAGTTAATTGAGAAGTGGTTAGTTCCTTCACATCCCTTGTAAGTTGGATTCCTAGGTATTTTATTCTCTTTGAGGCAGTTGTGAGTGGGAGTTCACTCATGATTTGGCTGTCTGTTATTGGTATATAAGAATGCTTGTGATTTTTGCAAATTGATTTTGTATCCTGAGACTTTGCTGAAGTTGCCTATCAGCTTAAAGATATTTTGGGCTGAGACAATGGGGTTTTCTAAATATACAGTCATGTCATCTGCAAACAAGGACAATTTGACTTCTTCTTTTCCTAATTGAATACCCTTCATTTCCTTCTCCTGCCTGATTGCCCTGGCCAGAACTTCCAACGCTGTGCTGAATTGAAGTGGTGAGAGAGGGCAACCCTGTCTTGTGCCAGTTTTCAAAGAGAATGCTTTCAGTTTTTGCCCATTAAGTATGATATTAGCTGTGAGTTTGTCATAGATCGCTCTTATTATTTTGATATACATCCCATCAATACCAAATTTATTGAGAGTTTTTAGCATGAAAGGTTGTTGAAGTTTGTCAAAGGCCTTTTCTGCATCTATTGAGATAATCACACGTTTTTGTCTTTGGTTTTGTTTATATGCTGGATTACGTTTATTGATTTGCACATGCAGAACCAGCCTTGCATCCCAGGGATGAAGCCCACTTGATCATGGTGGATAAGCTTTGTGATGTGCTTCTGGATTCAGTTTGCCAGTATTTTATTGAAGATTTTTGCATAGATGTTCATCAGGGATATTGGTCTAAAATTCTCTTTTTTTGTTGTGTCTCTGCCAAGCTTGGTATCAGGATGATGCTGGCCTCATGAAATGAGTTAGGGAGGATTCCCTCTTTTTCTATTGATTGGAATAGTTTCAGAAGGAATGGTACCAGTTCCTCCTCGTACCTCTGGTAGAATTCGTCTGTGAATCCATCTGGTCCTGGACTTTTTTTGGTTGGTAAGCTATTAATTATTGCCTCAATTTCAGAGCCTGTTATTGGTCTATTCAGACATTCAACTTCATCCTGGTTTAGACTTGAGAGGGTGTATGTGTCGAGGAATTTATCCATTTCTTCTAGATTTTCTAGTTTATTTGCATAGAGGTGTTTATAGTATTCTCTGATGGTAGTTTGTATTTCTGTGGGATCAGTGGTGATATCCCCTTTATCATTTTTTATTGCATCTATTTGATTCTTCTCTCTTTTTTGTAGGTTAAAGTGTGCATGATGCCTTCCTTCCAAAGAGTGTACGTTATTGAAAGGGTAAACACAGGGTATCTTTACAATGGAGAAACCTGACTTACAATAACTCAGACAGATGAAACTCAATATCAACAGTGATAAACTGTTTTTACTGTATGCATTCTTGATAGATGTGAGGAGAAGGTCACTCTTTCTCCCTTCCCAAAAATTCATAATTAGACCTCAGCTTAATCACAGTAGACATTAAACACATCCCAGTTGTGCAATACTTGATAAAATGCCTGACAAAAACTCCTCAAAACCATCAAGGTTATCAGAAACAAGGAAAACATGAGAAACAGTTATTGCCAAGAGGCACCTAAGAAAACAAGATGACTAAAATGTCACATGGGATTCTAGATTTAATCCTGGTACAGAAAAAGGACATGAGCTACAAACTATGAGAATCTGAATAAAATGCAAGCTTTGGTTAATTATAGTGTTTCCATCTTGGTTCATTAATTATAAGAAATATATCACACTTATATCGATGTTATTAATAGGGGAAACTGATTGTCAGGCATATGGCAGTTCTCTTTACTATCTTCACAATTTTTCTGCAAATCTAAAACTTTCCAAAATTACAAGTTAATCCAAAACAAATGGACAAATGGAAATGAAGATATTATACCTTTTTTCTCTAATACTTGGAGAGGCTTTGCAGATGCTACTGTAAAATATCCATAAAGATGCCTTGAAAACTTCTTAAATTTTAAGTTTAAATGAGATTTTGCTTAAAAATAAAACACGCAAAATATCTAGTCATCATTGTTTAATAATGGTGCAAGTGATTACGTTGATGTCTTCCTGGGCAAGATATTTCTGTGATAAGTGGTTGGAGTCATAGATTAAATAGTCAATACACTCTTGTTTTCTTGTGTAGCATGATTATATGACCAAATAATTGACATGCAAATCACAGTGTTATCAGGGATACATACAAAATGTTTATGCAACACAGATTTCCTTCCAATGATTAGAGTATTAAACGGTACAGTATAGTATTGAACTGAGGAACATGTCATAGAGATTCTGGCACTTGTACTCAGTGCTCAAAGGTTTTACCAAGTTAGAGATGAAATTTCTGGAGGGGAAGCTTAGGAAAATCACATTCTCCGAATCAAGGAAGAGAATGCTTCATGAGAAAATCTGAGTGGCAGAAAAGTGTAGTAAATGTTTGAGAAATCATGGAAAATACCAGTGCCAGCTATGATATGAGCTAACATTTATGGATCGCCAGCTGTATGAAAGAAAACATTTATATGTTACCAGGAAATCAGAAGGATTGAAAGAGAATAATAAGCAATATTTATGTATATGTTATTTTTGTTTTTTTGCTTGTTTATTTGTTTTGAGATGGAATCTTGTTCTGTCACCCAGGCTAGAGTGCAGTGATGTAATCTTGGCTCACTGCAACTTCCGCCTCCCTGGTTCAAGCAATTCTTCTGCCTTGGACTCCTATGTCTTCGGATTACAGGCAAGCGGCATCACACCTAGCTAATTTTTGTGTTTTTGGTAGAGAAAGTGTTTCACTAATATGATTCTTTCAAAGTTCTCATTACATCAGAAAGTTCCTCGTGGAAATGGTTCTAATAGAAAGGAAAGAGTCTCATATTTCTTGGTCTTAGTTCCTTTAGGATGTAATGAGGATGATATTTTGCTTACCCTAACTACATAGGTATTTCACAATCTAGGTTGATATTCTCATTTTTTAAAATATGTATACATATATATGATTGTGTGTAATGTGTATATATATACACATATATTGATTGTGTGTGATGTGTATATATATACATATATGTGTATGTGTGTATATACACAATCGGATATATGTGTATATATACACTATCGGATATATGTGTATATATATAGGCACATATATATACATATACACGTATGTGTGTATATATATAGGCATATATATATACATATACAAGTATGTGTGTGTATATATATATCTGTTCAAAGTTATTCCGTTTTGAATACAACATTTTGGGAGGTATCTTAGGGCAATTAATGTCAATTATATACATATATAGATATAAAATATATATTTTATATATATGTGTCTCTGTAGCGGTCTATATATGCATGTGTGTGTGTAGAAGTTATTAGGTTTTTGTTTGTTTTGTTGTTGTTTTTTGAGATGGAGTCTCGCTCTGTAATCCAGGCTATAGTATAGCGTCATAACCTTGCCTCACTGCAACATCCGCCTCCTAGGTCCTAGGGATGCTTTAGCCTAGTTTCCAAATTAGCTGTGATTTAAATGCATGTGACCCCATGCCTGTATAATTTTTGTATTTTTAGTAGAGATAGGGTATCACCGTGTTGGCCAGGCAGGCCAACAGGTATATAGATGTGTGTGTGTGTGCGAGTGTGTGTAACACATATAAACATCTATGGGTGTATTAGGTTATTAATACAACATTTCAAGAAATATCTTAGGGCAAATAAATGTCAATTTTCTTTTGAAAATGACTTTTCTTAATAAAATGTATTTAAAATACCTAGCAAAATACAATATTATGTTAGTTCTCATTTTTAAATACACTGTGATTTAATAGCAAGCTCACAGATCCTTAGAGATAATGCTATCAGCTGAAAATTCAAAAAAAATGGGAGATGCTCATGTAAATGTAGTAAGATTTGTATTTCATTCCTGAGAACAGAAACATTTCAGTAGTAAAGTTTGCAACAAAAAATGCTTATGGAAGCTTAGACAATGCTTTAGGACTCTAATAGTAAGCACAGGAATATGTCAGGAAGCCATACAGTCTTTAGAGTCATTTTGATTCCTACCGGAAAAAGTGTAAATTCTTGTTAAATCCAGCAAAGCAACAAAGAAAAATTATTATTCACCTGTTTCTTTCAGTGTTTTTCCTAACCTTAACCCTATTTCCTAACCCTATTTTAAGTTATTTCCTAACCCTATCCTATTTCCGTTATTATAATAAAGCATTTTTGATCTGGTAGAAAATTAGAATTAGACCTTGCTTTTACTGTCATCCCAAAAGCATTTTATCAAGTTTTAAAAAAAAAAAAAATGGCAGAATTATTATATACTGTGTGCTAATCAAAATTATTTTATTACCATGTTATGAATTATAATTTACATCTATTCTCAAAATTAAAGAAGAAGATGCAGCATTGCATTTCCATACTTGAGAGGAGAATTATTTACACATGCTACATAGAGAGCTGTATTTACCATGTAACTTATATATTCTGGATGTTTAGGTAGTTATTACAGATTAGGAAATATGGTGTTGAAAATCACAGGAAACACCTTTGTTTTCCTTTTGCTAGCAATCTAGCAAAGAGATCTAATTAAACAAGGTATCATGTTAAATATTATAATACATTTGGTGATGAAAAATGCCAACTACAGTGAATAATTGAGGAACTCAAGTTTATTTAGGAATAGAATGTTGGGATGAACAGGGAATGCCTTTCTGAGGAAACAGAATTTAAGCTGACCAATAAAAATGTGTCATACAGAAGAAAATGTGCTTTGCGAGTGGGGGGAACAGCAGAATTCCCAAAAGTCCTAAAGGCAACCTGATGATGAAATGAGTTAAGCCATGTTCACGGTGGTGTATTAGTTGACTTTTGCTACATAAAGAACCATCTCAAAGCTAAGCATCTCATACAACTTTTATTTAGCTAAGCATCTCAAACAACCTCTGTGTAGGTTATGATTCTTGGTTGGGAATCTGGGCTGTGCTCAGCTGGGAGGCTCTTCAGCCTAGAGTCAACTTCCAATTCAGCTGGGTGCTCACTGGCCAAGCACTATCTCAATTGGTGATTGTCAGTGCTCATGTGGAATATCATCCTCTAACAGGCTAGTGAGGACTCTTCATGGAAACTTGTGAGAGTTGCATGTAGATATGTTCAAGTTCTCTTACCATGAAAGCTACATAGTGTCAGTGTCACCTCCCTGATCCAGAATGTCCAAATAAGTAAATCCAGAAAGATACAAATGAATGGGCAGTTTCCAGAGGCTGGGGGAAAGAGGAAATGGAGAGTGATCACTAATTGGTACAGTATATTTGGGGGCATGGGGAATCGTGAAAACATTCTGCCATTAGATATTGTTGATTATTGCACAGCTCCATGAATACATTAAAAACCACTGGGTTGCATACTTTGACATAGTGATGTGTATGATACACTAATTATATCTCAATAAAGCTATTTATCAACCTATCTCTATCTAATCAATCTATCAACCAAATAAATTAAGACAGCCTATATATATAGACAAATAGACCAGAAGCCAGACACTGTGGCTTACACCTGTAAACCCAGCACTTTGGGAGGCTAAGGTGTGTGTATCACCTCAGGTCCTGAGTTTGAGAACAGCCTGGCCAATGTGGTGAAACCTCATCTCTAGTAAAAATACAAAAATCAGCCAGGAATGGTGGTGCAGGCCTGTAATCCCAGGTACTTGGGGAACCTGAGGCAGCAGAATCACTTGAACCAGAAGGCAGATGTTTCAGTGAGCTGAGACTGCACCATTTCACTCCAGCCTGAGTAACAGAGCAAGACTCCATCTTAAAAAAAAAAAAAAAAAAAAAACAGAACAGAGCAAGGTAGGCAGAAACAGACTCTGGTAGATGTAAAACTTGGCATGTAAGTGAAGAGCTATAATACCTAGGTAGCTGAAAATGGGAGTGCTATCTAAGGAAATAATTCAAATAACCTGTATACTATACCATCCAGATAAATAAATTCCAGATGAGTTATGACTCACATGACAAACAAAACTTTTGAACTGTTAGAAGAATAGTAATCAAATAAAATGTCTGATGTTTTTGGATGACATAATCCTTTTTTAAAAAAAGCAGACATTATGGAGAAAATAGTGATACATTATAATACATATGCATTTTAATGAATTATTTTATATAATTAAAAATCAATAAAATAGTTAAAGGCAACAGACTAGATATCTCCAGTGCTCAATTGGGTAAACTTGGGCAAATTATTTAATCTCTGCATACCTAATATTCCTCACTATAAGATGATATTAGTTACACATCTCAGAAGGTAGTTATGAAAAATATATATTCAGAGCTAGGCATAGTGGCTTTCACCTGTAATGCAGCACTTTGGGAGGCCGAGGTGGCAGAATCGCTTGAGGCCAAGAGTTCAAGACTAGCATGAGAAAAATAGTGAGATCCTGTCTCTACAAGAAATTAAAAACAAAAATTAACTGGGTGCAGTGGCGCACACCTGTAGGGGTCCCAGCTACTCGGGAGGCTGAGGTTGGAAGGATCAATGGAGCCCAGGAGCTGGAAGCTGCAATGAGCTAAAAATGCTCTTCAGCCTGTGTGACAGAGTAAGACTTCATCTCTAAAAAACAAACAAATGAAATGCAAATTCATTATGCATAAAGAACTTAGAACAGTATGCAGCACTGATTTGCACTGTTAAATGTTTGCCTTTACATCCTCAAAAAGAGACCAGCATCCATGAAGGTAAAGATTTCCTGCAAATCAATAACAGATGTTCAGCCAATCACAAATTGTCTTGCTATTCAAAAGGGAATTTAGAATGATTAAAACAAATATAGAAATGCACATGTCCACTATTTTCAAAGAACTTGCAAATTGAAATATAAACTGTCAATATTTTATGCCCATCAAAGTGGCAGATATCTTGTCTGGTAATAACAAGTGTTAGCAAGATGATAAAGGGTGCAGAATTTTCTTACCTGTTAGTGTATAGCATAATACAACTTGTTTGGAAAGAAATATACCAGGATATACTGAAGATAAAATTAGTACTACCCTGTGTATCAGTTAGCTACTGCTGCATAACAAAGCACGCTAAAATTCATTCCCTTAAAACAATAAGCACTTACTACTGCTTATCAGCCTACAAATGTTGTTAATTGTAAATTTATTTTGGTCTTGGCTGTGCTCATTGATGTGTGTTTATTGTTGATTTGGGGTGAGCTCCCTCAGGTAGTTGGGGATTTGCTGGAGGTAATTTTGCCTAGGTTGGGACCAATGGGTTCTTCTTTATGGCATCTATTGTATTCCAATCCACTAGTCTGCATTTTTCAGAGGGCAGTGGTAGAGTTTCAAGAGATTAAGAATATGTACAGGGGATTTCAGTTCTAGTCTTGGAAATAGCATATCATTATATTATTTTCTTTTGAAAAAACACAATCATAAAGCCAGTCAAGATTCAAGGGGTGAAAATACAGACTTTATGTATGAGGAATAGCAAATTCATGGGACAGATTGTAGAACTGGGAACCCCTTTTACCTGTCAATCAACTATGCCCTGCAATTCAACATTATTTATCTAGTAGTTACATGCCCTAGAGCTGAGGTCTTCAACCTGGCAGAGGCCTTTTTAAAAATTTTTTGAAGTATGACTCAGCTGATTATTTTAAAGAAACCAACTTTCAGGTACTCGACCTCCAGATGTTATCTTTTCTAAGCCTTCTTGGTCACCAAAATCTCTTCCCACATCACAAAAGGATGACCTTCAGTACACAAGATACATTGGTACTGACCTGCCAGTGTTTGTAATAAAAGAAGTAACCATCTGAATGCTGCTTTCTGGGAAGCCAGTTTACTGAAAGTTCCATAAAGTGCCTCCCAGGCAGGTGCGGTGGCTCATGCCTGTAATCCAAGCACTCTGGGAGGCTGCCAGAGGTGGATCGCCTGAGGTTAGGAGTTTGAGATCAGCCTGGCTGACATGGCGAAACCCCTTCTCTACTATAAATACAAAAATTAGTTGGGCATGCTGGTGCATGCCTGGAATCCCAGTTACTCAGGAGGCTGAGGCAGGAGAATCTCTTGGACCCAGGAAGTGGAGCTTGCAGTGAGCCGAAATCACTCTGTTGCACCCTAGCCTGGGTAACAAGAGCTAAACTGTCTAAAAAAAAATAGCCTGCCATCTTATACGTATTTCTATTGGTCCTGTTCCAATGTTCTTATTTCAGAAAAAGAAAAAAGAAAAGAAGCCGTAAGTTACCTAAGGCAGTTCTTCCAAATTCAGAAATTGAACTTTCCTGTCAAAAGCCAGTTTTTCAAAGTGCACATATATTGAGTGAAGCCCATCCGTAAATGATCCAATCTGAAAATCTTCTGAAAGCCATCTTTGAATTTCTTGGTGGTAATACTATTCAAGTGGAGGTTCAGATAGGTTTCAAAATATATGCATGGAATATTTTCCCCAGCTAGAGTCTATTTTCTCGGTGTATGGAGGAAAGAGGAGGTATCCAGGTTGTGTACCTGTTCTTCTAATCTTTCTGGGGCTACTCTTTTCCCTTCTGTGCCCTCCCCCTCCAACTCATGCTTTCACTCAGAGCAGCCTGTTTTCTTTGCTCCGATAAATGTATTACTGGTCCTTGCTCTTCTGTGCATATTTAGCAGCCCTAACCTTCTTATTCACCAGCCACCCTTCTATCCCCAGACTGTCCTACTGGAAACAGCAGAGGATCCTAAATTCATGCATGCATTTTTCTACCACGTTGGAATGATCTGTATGCATGTCTATCTCTGATGTTCATTTCCTTCTTCAGTGTAGGTATATATTTACCTCTTTCAGCCAGGACTGCAGTCATTACCTCTCTTAGTCAGTCAAAAGGTTCAATACATACTCGTAGAAGGAATGGGCTTATGAGCAAATAAACCTATGTGTCATGGTCAGTCTGTGAAGACAGACCAGTCACCTCCTAGCTGCAGAGAACTGAGGATTGTAAATTCTCCTGCAGTTACCTTTCTGTATTGGATTACAAAATTAAGCCTGTATTCCTGTGTGGCCAAGTGATAAAATAATCAATCACATCCACATCTATCATGGCCAAGAAAACATTTATTTCCTCACCTCCTCCCATAGGCAAATTGCCCTATATGGAAAATAATGTAGTTCACTAAAAAAGCCTCTTTCTCTACTTAAGATAACAGTATAAAGTTGAAAATTAACCTTGTCCTCTTAAAAGAAAGGAATATACAGTAAAATATGAACGACTAAATACATTTTAATATAATATCTCATGAAGAGCAATAATTCTAAGGTTCTTTTTGGCTATTTCCTTATATTCTTCTTAGATAACAAGATCACATTTGTATTTGATGACTTTCTCTGATGATTTAGATATGTAAGTGGCAATAAAATTAATATATATTATAAACAGATTTAAATTGTTTCCTGACTCATAATGTTAACAGCAGTAGATGTGACTGTGAGGTTTTTCCTTTGATGTTAATTTCACTTTCACCGTAGTCCTCATTTTCCAAATTGTTTTATTTTCTTTTTGTTATAAGGTCTAGCTCTGTCACCCAGGCTGGAGTGTAGTCACATGATCTCAGCTCACTGCAATGAGGTTCAAGTGATCCTCCCATTTCAATCTCTTGAATAGCTGGGACTACAGGCATGTACCACCTTGTCTGGCTAATTTTTTGTGATTTTTGTAGAGACGAGACTTCACCATGTTGGCCAGTCTGGTCTGGAATTACTGAGCTCCACCTACCTCACCTTCCCAAAGTGTTGGGATTAAGGCATGAGCCACCACATGTATATCATTTTCCAAATTATTTATGAAGTGTTTCTCTTACATTCATAACATAAAGTACTATTTTAAAAAGACTGACTTTGAAAATAACATAGATAAAGCACTAAATGTGAACATCAGAAGGACAGGTTAAAAAATGCTGGAATATTCTTCAGGATTAGGGAAATTGAGATTTTTTTAATAAAATGATATTTAAATCTTAATAATAGAATGGCTGTACTTTTGTTTGGAGTATTTAAATCTTCTCATTTAAAACCTGTTCTGCACAGAAGTTTTACAGGGATGTTAATTGTTGTATGAAATGGAATATTATTCTGGCATTTTGAGGAAGGGTAGACATAGAAGAGAAAGGAAACTCACAGCCCGCCTAGGTTTTATTTGGGCTTCTTTGCATGTGTGGGTCCAAGCCACAAGCTGGGTTTATTCTTGAATAAACACTAGCCAAATTGCTTTTCCTGAACCGTCTATTACCTGCATTTACATAGACCATGGTTGTGTCCAAAGTAGACAATCAAGGTGAGTTTCTTTTGTTTTAAAGACATTTAGTTAGTTGTAATTACATGAACAAATAGAATAGCAGTTTATCAAAAAAGAAAGGATTAAAAAAATATACATAGGAAAGGTAGTATCTAATTTCTGCCTTTCTGTTTCTAGAGTCAGGCTCTGCTAAATAAGATTAATTTAAAATTGGGATTTGGCAAGTAATTTCTATCAAAATCTCAGCAGAAGTTTTTGTTGCAACTAACAAGCTCATTTGGAAATTTGCACGGAAAATCAAAGGACCTAGAACAAGAAAAAGGACCTCGGAAAAAGGGAAGAAAGTTGGAGGGCTTTCATTTACCACATGCAGAAATCTGAAACTGGACCCCTTCCTTACACCTTATACAAAAATTAACTCAAGATAGATTAAACACTTAAACTTAAGACCTAAAACCATAAAAACCCTAGAAGAAAACCTAAGCAATACCATTTAGGACATAGGCATGGGCAAACGCTTCATGACTAGAACACCTAAAGCATTGGCAACAAAAGCCATAACAGACAAATGGGATCCTATTAAACTAAAGACCTTCTACACAGCAAAAGAAACTAGCATCAGAGTGAACAGGCAATCTACAGAATGGAAGAAAAAGTTTGCAACTTATCCAACTGACAAAGGACTAATATCCAGAATCTACAGAGAACTTAAACAGATTTACAAGAAAAAAAACAAACAAGCACATCAAAAAGTGGGTGAAGGATATGAACAGACAATTCTCAAAAGAAGACATTTATGCAGCCAACAAACATATGAAATAAAGCTCATCATCAGTGGTCATTAGAGAAATGTTAATCAAAACCACTATGAGATAAAATCTTATGCCCCATTAGAATGGCAATCATTAAAAACTCAGAAAACAACAGATGCTGGAGAGGATGTGGAGAAATAGGAATGCTTTTACACTGTTTTTGGGGGTGTAAATTAGTTCTACCATTGTGGAAGACAGTGTGACAATTCCTCAAGGATCTGGAACTAGATATACCATTTGACCTAGCAATCCCATTGGGTATTTACCCAAATCTCTTTGGGTATATACCCAAAGGATTAAAATTATTGTACTATAAAGACACATGCCTATGTATGTTTATTGTGGCATTATTCACAATAGCAACGACTTGTAAGCAACCCAAATGCCCATCAATGATTAACTGAATAATGAAAATGTGGAACATATGTATTGTGAAATACTATGCAGCCATAAAAAGGATGTCTTTGCAGGCACATGGGTGAAGTTGGAAACCATCATTATCAGCAAACGAACACAAGAATAGAAACCAAACACCACATGTTCTCACTCATATGTGAGAGTTGAACAGCAGAAAACATAGACACAGGGAGGGGAAAGTCACACACCAGGGCCTGTTGTGGAGTGGGAGGGTAGGAGAGGGATAGCATTAGGAGAAATATCCAATGTAGATGCCAGCTGATGAATGCAGCAAACTACAATGGCACATGTATACCTATGTAACAAACCTGCACGTTCTGCACATGCACGTCAGAACTGAAAGTATTTTTTTTTAAAATAAAGGTACTATAAATCTATAGTAATTGAGATAGTAGGCAACTCATTTGGGTATAAGTTTGGACTAATGATATATAATTAATTACAGTTGGCCCTTGAACAACACAAGGTTTAGAACCCTGCACAGTATAATATTCACTTTTAACTTTTTACTTCCCCAGTACTAAACAACTAATAGCCTACTGCTGACTGGAATATTTACCAATAACATAAACAGCTAATTAATGCATCTTTTGTATGTTACATATACAATATGCTGTATTCTCCAAAGAAACTAATTTAGAGAAAAGAAAATGCTATTAAGAAAATCATAAAGAAGAGAAAATACATTTACTACTCATTAAAGAGAAGTGGATCTTTTTGAAGGTCCTCATCCTCATCTTCATATTTAGTAGGCCAAGGAGGAGGAAGGAGAGGAGAGGTTGGTCTTTCTGTTTCAGGGACGGGTGGTAGAGATGGAAGAAAAAGATAGATCTGCACAGCACAGTTCAGACCTGTGTAGTTCAACAGTCAATTATAAAGAGTTTAGAAATAAATCCTTCAATTTATAGTCAATAGATCTTTTTTTTAAATGCTGCAAAAACAATTAAAGGAGGCAAGGATAGTCTTCTGAATAAATGTTACCGAGACAATTGGTTATTCATATGTAAAAAAATGGATTTCAACTCTTACCACTTATTATACCCAAACATTTACTCAAAATGAATGACATGAAAATGTAAGAAATAAAACTCTTAAACTTTTAGGAAACATCAACAACACAGGACATTCTCTTCAGGGCCATGGATTGGGAAAGATTTCATAAATATGACTTCAAAAGTATAATAGTTAAAAGAATTGATCAGTCGAACGTCAAAAAGACATTGCTTTAAGGAAAAGCATTGATCAGTTGAAAGTCATCAAAATGAAAAATTTTTGCATTTTGAAAGGTATCATTGAGAAAACCAAAAGACAAGCCATAAACTGGGAGAGGAGATTGGCTAACTATATTCCTAATAAAAGACTTTTATCTATAAAATGTGTAAAACAAAACAAAACACTATTCAGTAATAAGACACAAATTGTTTTTTAATTGGCAAAAATATATTATTAGGCATTTCACCAAAGAAAATATACATGAGAAGATACTTAGTATCATTGCTTATTAGACATTAGCTAAATTAAAATTATAATGAGGTCAGGTGGGGTGGCTTATGCCTGTAATCCCAGCACATTGAGAGGCCAAAGTGAGTGGATTGTTTGAGTTCAGGAGTTCCACACCATCCTGGCCAATAGGAAAAGACCCCATGTCTACCAAAATACAAAAATTAACCAAGGGCGGCCAGGCTCAGTGGCTCCCGCCTGTAATCCCAGCACTTTGGGAGGCCAAGGCAGGCAGATCACGAGGTCAGGAGATAGAGACTATCCTGGCTAATACAGTGAAACCCTGTCTCTACTAAAAATGCAAAAAAAAATTAGCTGGGCGTGGTGGCAGCCACCCGTAGTCACAGCTACTCTGGAGGCTGAGGCGGGAGAATGGTGTGAGCCTGGGAGGTGGAGGTGGCAGTGAGTCAAGATCTCACCACTGCACTCCAGATGGGGCAACAGAGTGAGACTCCATCTGGAAAAAAAAAAAAAATTAGCCAGCGGTAGTGGTGGAGGCCTGTAGTCCCAGCTAGTTGTGAGGCTGAGGCATGAGAATTGCTTAAACCCATGAGGTGGATGGAGGTTGTAGTGAGCCGAGATCATACCACTGCCCACCAGCCTGGCTAACAAAGTGAGACTCTATCTCAAAAAATAAAAACAAACAAACAAACAAAAAAACCCCATAATGAGACACAATTTTACACTCATTAGTACAGCCATAACAACAACAACAACAACAATAAAAGATATGAGCTGGTAAGCTATTGATTATTGCCTCAATTTCAGAGCCTGCTGTTGCTCTATTCAGAGATTCAACTTCTTCCTGGTTTGGAATTTATCCATTTCTTCTAGATTTTCTAGTTTATTTGCATAGAGGTGTTTATAGTATTCTCAAATGGTAGTTTGTATTTCTGTGACTTTCCCCTTCATCATTTTTTATTGCATCTATTTGTTTCTTCTCTCTTTTCTTCTTTATTAGTCTTGCTAGCAGTCTATCAATTTTGTTGATCTTTTCAAAAAACCAGCTCCTGGATTCATTAATTTTTTGAAGAGCTTTTTGTGTCTCCATTTCCTTCAGTTCTGCTCTTCACAGATGAATTCTACCAGAGGTACAAAGAGGAGCTGGTACCATTCCTTCTGAAACTATTCCAATCAATAGAAAAAGAAGGAATCCTCCCTAACTCATTTTATGAGGCCAATATCATCCTGATACCAAAGCCTGGCAGAGACCCAACAAAAAAGGGAATTTTAGACCAATATCCCTGATGAACATCAATGTAAAAATCCTCAATAAAATACTCGCAAACTGAATCCAGTAGCACATCAAAAAGCTTATCCACCATGATCAAGTGGGCTTCATCCCTGGGATGCAAGGCTGGTTCCACATATGCAAATCAATAAATGTAATCCAGCATATAAACAGAACCAACAACAAAAACCACATGATTATCTCAATAGATGCAGAAAAGGCCTTTGACAAAATTCAACAACTATTTATGCTAAAAACTCTCAATAAATTAGGTATTGATGGGATGTATCTCAAAATAATAAGAGCTATCGATGAAAAATCTACAGCTAATATCCTACTGAATGGGGAAAAACTGGAAGCATTCCCTTTAAAAACGCATAAGAGAGGGATGCCCTCTCTCACCACTCCTATTCAACATAGTGTGGGAAGTTTTGGCCAGGGAAATCAGGCAGGAGAAGGAAATAAAGGATATTCAATTAGGAAAAGAGGAAGTCAAATTTTCCCTTTTTATAGATGACATGATTGTATATCAAGAGAACCCCATCGTTTCAGACCAAAATCTCCTCAAGCTGATAAGCAACTTTGGCAAAGTCTCAGGATACAAAATCAATGTACAAAAATCACAAGCATTCCTATACACCAATAACAGACAAACACAGAGCCACATCATGAGTGAACTCCCATTCAAAATTGCTTCAAAGAGAATAAAATACCTAGGAGTCCAACTTACAAGGGATGTGAAGGACCTCTTCAAGGATAACTACAAACCACTGGTCAATGAAATAAAAGAGGATACAAACAAATGGAAGAACATTCCATGTTCATGGGTTGGAAGAACCAATATCACGAAAATGGCCATACTGCCCAAGGGAATTTATAGCATCAATGCCATCCCCATCAAGCTACCAATGACTTTCTTCACAGAATTGGAAAAAACTACTTTAAAGTTCATATGGAACCAAAAAAGAGCCTGCATCACCAAGTCAATCCTAAGCCAAAAGAACAAAGCTGGAGGCATCATGCTACCTGACTTCAAACTATACTACAAGGCTACAGTAACCAAAACAGCATGGTACTGGTACCACAACAGAGACATAGATTGATGGAACAGAACAGAGCCCTCAGAAATGATGCTGCATATCTACAACTATCTGATCTTTGACAAACCTGACAAAAACAAGCAATGGGGAAAGGATTCCCTATTTAATAAATGGTGCTGGGAAAACAGGCTAGCCATATGAAGAAAGCTGAAACTGGATCCCTTCCTTACACCTTATACAAAAATTAATTCAAGATGGATTAAAGACTTACATGTTAGACCTAAAACCATAAAAACCCTAGAAGAAAACCTAGGCAATACCATTCAGGACATAGGCATGGGCAAGGATTTCATGTCTAAAACACCAAATTCAATGGCAACGAAAGCCAAAATTGACAAATGTGATCTAATTAAACTAAAGAGCTTCTGCACAGCAAAGAAACTACTATCAGAGTGAACATGCAACCTACAGAATGGGAGAAAATTTTTGCAACATTTTCATCTTTCAAAGGGCTAATATCCAGAATCTACAATGAACTCAAACAAATTTACAAGAAAAAAACAAAGAACCCCATCAAAAAGTGGGCGAAGGATATGAACAGATACTTCTCAAAAGAAGACATTTATACAGCCAAAAAACACATGAAAAAGTTTTCATCATCACTGGCCATCAGAGAAATGCAAATCAAAACCACAAAGAGATACCATCTCACACCAGTTAGAATGGTGATCGTTAAAAAGTCAGGAAACCACAGGTGCTGGAGAGGTTGTGGAGAAACAGGAACACTTTTACACTGTTGCTGGGACTGTAAACTAGTTCAACCATTGTAGAAGTTAGTGTGGCAATTCCTGAGGGATCTAGAGCTAGAAATACCATTTGACACAGCCATCCCATTACTGGGTATATCCAGAAAGGATTATAAATCATGCTACTGTAAAGACACATGCTCACGTATGTTTATAGCGCCACTATTCATAAGAGCAAAGACTTGGAACCAACCTAAATGTCCAACAATGATAGATTGGATTAAGAAAACGTGGCACATATACACCATGGAATACTATGCAGCCATAAAAAATGATGAGTTCATGTCCTTTGTAGAGACATGGGTGAAACTGGAAGCCATCATTCTCAGCAAACTATTGCAGGGACAACAAACCAAACACCACATGTTCTCACTCATAGGTGGGAATTGAACAATGAGAACACTGGACACAGGAAAGGGAACATCACACATCAGGGACTGTTGTGGGGTGGGGGTAGGGAGTAGGGATAGCATTAGGAGATATACCTATTGTTAAATGAAGATTTAATGGGTGCAGCACACCAACATGGCACATGTATGCATATGTAACAAACCTGCACGTTGTGCATATGTACCCGAAAACTTGAAGTATAATAATAATAAAATTAAAAAAACACTGTTCTATAGTAGATAACATCAAAATGGAAGAAAGGGTGCTTTTTCTTTTACACCAAAAAAATATAAAAAGATATTGGCAAGTGTTGGCAAGGTAATAGAAAAAATAGAGACCCTTTATATCACCATTGGTGAGAATGCCAACTATTACATCTAATTTGGAAAGTAATTGGTCAATTTCTTCAAAGAAAATCATTAAACATAAATTTGCCTTGTGAAACAGAAATTTCAGCCCTAGATATATATGCAACGAGATGAAATATATATCCATGCAAAAAATGGTACACAGCTACAAAAATAATTGTTCATAGCAGCATTATTAATAATGATCAACAAGTAGAAATAGACCAAATGTCAGTAAAAATAAATGAATTTAAAAGATGTGGTATACCCATAGGATGGAAAATAATTTAGCCTTAAAAAAGTGTTGATGCATGGTACAATATGGATGGACATTGAAAATATTATGTAAAGTTAAAGAAGCCAGACACAAAAGACTACATATTATATGAGTTCATTTATATGAAATGCCTAGAAAAAGACATATCTTATAAAGACCAACAGTGGATCAGCAAGGCTGTTACTCCCACGCACCCACCCACGTCTGATTTCAAAGAGTATTAAGCCCCATGAAATGAAAGTTATTGAAGTTTTGTTTGATGTATGGAAATAGCAATATCAAGTCTTGGTTTCAAAATATGTTTAACCTCTTCTGAGTTATGTAGAACAGGAAAATGTTTTTCACTTACAAGTATTAGACATGACAGTATTTCCCCTCTGCCTTGATCCACTTATCCTAGAACCCTATAGGAAGGCAAAGATTGTTTTAATTGATTGACACAGTTAAAGTGATTGATAGTGGGATATGCACATATGGGCTATATCTGTCTATGAAAAGGAAACAATTGAGCCAATTTTTTAAGTAATTCAAGCAAAATTAAATGTTCACACCTTTTAAAACTGGAAGCTATAAAAAGCAAAATGGTGCTCTGTACACAAAGAACATAGCCTAATTTTTGCTATCCTTAAGCCTCTTCCTGCATTTTGCCTATATTAAATTTCCTATGCAGATATTATTGAGGTGATCAGGTAGGTGATTTCAATTTTTATTTTGTACAACAAATTCACACTCAATAACTTTCAAGTAATATTTAATAACTATTTTAAACACAGAGGACATAGTCTATAATATTTTGTCCTGACTTAAATACTTATTGCAAGTAGTAGATGTTAATAGAAGAAAACAATACTGAATAATGGGTAGTTGTTCTTTAAACATGGAGTAGAGGTAAATCTTAGTGATTCAGGGACATTCTAACTTTTAGAGATTGTGCAATTTTAAGTTTCTAATACATGCAATTAGTATCAATTTTCTGATATTTTGATTAAAGTACTCCCATGTTTGCTGTATGTGTTTTTGCTTGCCTTATGAAAATTTCTAACCATAGTGTATCAGTAATATTTCAAAAATATATTTAAATTATAATATGTTCAAATCAAAATACTGTCAAATATGCCATATGCATTTCTTTTAAGAACGTGGGGAATATCTTTAATACGTTTATTTTCTCTTTTTTTATACTTTTGTTTACAGTTTATTATTTTTTTTTTATTATACTTCAGGGTTTTAGGGTACATGTGCACAATGTGCAGGTTTGTTACATATGTATCCATGTGCCATGTTGATTTCCTGCACCCTATTTTCTCTTTTTTTAAAACTCACATTAGCATTTTTTGCAATAGCATCATTTTAACCCCCAACTGCATATCTACAGTATAACTAATATTTTTTACAAGTAACATAGTAACATTTTGAATTTGTTCTTCTTGAAATCTTTATGTTTATATGCATTTTGCATTTCCATATCTCATTTTTTTGAAATCCAAATGTAACCAATTTCAAGTTTTTGTGTTACATTCATTTTTTTTTTCTTTTACTAGGTAGCATCTTTCTCTTTTCTGGATTTCTTGCAAACATGTCATTTCTGAATTCTCTTTCATCCCTTTATTTTCCTTTTCAATATCACCCCAGGAACCAACATAAAGAGAAATGCAGATGATAGAACCAGTAATGACCATAGTGAAGATGAAGGTATTTTTTGTTTTTTCAAAGCTCAACCCTGATGTATGATTTTATATCTATATCTATCTCTCTCTCTTTTTTTTTATTTCAACCTGTTTTTCCTCCACTTATTTAACTCTAGTACACTTTGGTGTGCTTCTTTATTTTCTTCTTGTATAGAAACCACTGTCATTTTTAACCCCAGTTACCATATACTGGAAACAAATTACTGTGTGAAGTATAAACATTGTTTCTATACGTGAAAATAGTAATGAAATACTGTTTACAGAGAAGGCCACCTTTTTTATTTTTCTTTTTTTGGCTTGGTCACAAGAAGAAAAAATAGAATTTTAAAGTATGCATGTATAGTCTCTTTTCTCCCTTCCGAATGTTATTTTGTAAGTTAATATACTACTTTGGAGCTTCGGTCTTCCCAATTAGTTTTGCAAACTGTAAAACTCTGCAGCATCTTAGAATAATTTTTTCATGGGACTGAAATTTCTATTTTGTTTGTTTGGTTTGGTATTCTTTGCAAACATATTCATTCCAACATAGGCATCCAATAATCTGCTCACAGTGAAGTACATCAAAAAGCGTTTTAACAAGATGCTGTTGTTAATGAGCCCTGATGCTTTCAGTACTGCCTTTTACAACATTTATAGAAAAATAATAAGAAGTAGCTCAGAACCGAAAAAGGACAAAAAGCTAGCTATGTGCATCTTCATTTTCACATCACGGTTCTTTGAAAACATGTTTCTCCTTAAAATGTTTTATTGCTGTAAAGTTTCTTTTTTAAGGTGACAAAATTGCTCAATAGATTATCTAGCACTAGTGGAAATATTTTTCATAAAGATGGAAGGTCTGAACAGTCATGCAGAAAACATACACACTGTTTTTCTCCCCTTTGTGTAGAAGAAATTTGTTCTTGTTTTTGTTGTTTTAAAAGAGGTGAAGCAACAAGAAAGTACTCAAGCAAGCCCTTCCTCATTGATAAGGCTCTATACAATTAACTAACTGTAAAATTTTTTCCCATCTGGGTAGCAAAATGTAGGGAATTCTATTTATTTTTCCTAAACAATAAGGCCCTGACTGGACCTTTGGGCCTCTGTCTGAAATGCCAAGCCCAAAAGTGAGTGTTGCATTATCCTTGCTGGTCAAGCCCCATTTCCTTGAAAGCGTCTTTTGACCAATTCTTGTAGTTGCTCCCCTCCTTGCTTATCTTCATAAATCAACTGTTCTCCAAGAAAAGAAGTATTGCCAACACTCTTTTCATGCCTGGTCTTCCCCTAACATTTTGATTATTACTGAGCTCATAGGGTTGTCATTGCCTCTCTAAGAGGTCTCAATTCTGATGGTGGTAGAAGTTCAGGTACCCCTTCTTTGATAAAGGCTTCCAAATGCCTGACATTTTATCAGTATTGAGCAAATACATAAAAATGAAATAAACTTTTGTTCTCTCATACCTTATACCGCTCTAATTTGTGTCCTGTTTGGTCTCCTCTAACATATTTCCTTTTGATAATTATGATCTGTTTTCACATTATTCCTGGTGAATGTTTATCACCATGAAAACGCCATCTAATTTTCTCTTAATATTGATAAGCTGTGATTTTTTGACTTTGCTTTAATATAACAACTGGTTATTACTTCCACAAGTTCAAGAGAATCTTGTTCTATGTTTTATGAAAGGTAAGAGATGTTAATTTCACATATTTTCAAAAGGAGCACTTTAAAGCAGCCCCTCAAAATCTCAACTTATTCTTTTTACCACAATTTACTAGCCAACCGCTTGTAGTGGTAAAGGAAATAAGGCCAAAAACAGGAAATTAGGAACCAGAAAGAAGAAGTGGATCATGAGAAAAGCCATTTCTTATTCATATAGCAGAAGACATTTCCCATAGAGTATGATGAATAAGTGATTAATCAAAGATTTTTACTTTATATTTGAATTTTATATGAGAAAATAAAAGACACTTTTCTACCGTGGATTAAATATCTGCAAATAAATACTAGGGTAACTTGACACTCTTTTGTGTGCTTTACTGTGACCAATGGGTATGTCATGTCTTGTGTATGCACCCAGTAAAATTGTGATCATAATTCATTCAAATTGGAGCCATCATCCAAACGATGGTAATTCATATCCTCAGAATTCCTTTCTCATATTTCAAAAGTGTCCCTGTGAATTATGAGGGAAAAAAAATCTTTATTAAAGAAAAAAGTGAAAATAAATATGCATGGATACTTGGATTTTTCTTTTAGTAACAAAGATATTTACATTATTTGTATACACACACACACACATACACATATCTGTATCTAGAAATGTTTATAGGGGAGGTCAGTTTTCTGAAGATTAAATGCAGCCCTAATGGCAGATTAATGTTATAAATATGTTGTTTTAATCACAAGTTTTCAGAGAGCAGGCTCCGCAGATGGTCTCTAACTTTCTATCATTACAAATCACTATTTTTATATCATTCTTAATTTAAATAATAAAGTAAATTATGAAGAGTAATTACTGGTCACCGGTCACCATGGGAGTTTATAGTCCCTGTGAAAATATAAAGCATTTAAATAATTTGGATTCTTTTACCATTTTTTATTACATCTCTTTAATTTTTGTCACTTACATATGTTAGGGTGATAATAATACTATAATCACTGGAATATCTTTTCTTTTTTTCCCCATTTCTGTTCTGTTAATAATTTTTATCTATAGCTTAATAAGGAAATCAGTGAATCTCCTTTGTTCTTAATTTAGTATCAGTGAATGAGTCAGTAAGATTGTTTACTGTGTTTCCTTACTTGGCTTTTTTTCCAGATATTCATGAACAGAACAGTAAGAAGCCAGTTATGGTCTATATCCATGGGGGATCTTACATGGAGGGCACCGGTAACATGATTGATGGCAGCATTTTGGCCAGCTATGGGAACGTCATCGTTATCACCATTAACTACCGTCTGGGAATACTAGGTAAGTGATTTCATCATGTGAACGACTGAGCAAGAGGAAACATGAAAGTTCCACTTCTTATTTTGACAGGACTTATGGATTTGAATCCTGATTAATTGTACTTTACGGTATTTACTTTATGTGATCAGATACGTTTTTTCCTTTTATTATCTTCATGCAACATGACCATTTTATTGTTTTATTATGATTTTTTTCCTTTCACTTCCGATCCAATAATTTTTTTCTTGTGGAAGTTGAATCCTTTCTCAAAAAAATGGCCACTTCAAGTTCATCAAGATAAAGTGAAATTTTATTTAAAGCATGTTTCTTCTTTGGAATTAAATGAATGTGTATTTATCTACAGAAGTGTGTATAATGAGCACATATCTTGTGATATGATAATTAGTAATGGCCATAGATCTTAGCTTTCCGGTCTGATTGTGTTACTATATGAATTAGTATATTGTGTGGGGGAAAAGATTTTATCCAGTTCCCTAACTGATTATGTTGAGGCTTTGGAAGATCTGCTGTTTAGGTTCCATTAGCTGACTTTTTTTTGCATGTACAATTGAAGGCCAAGTACATGGAAATTCAAGTTTAGCTCCTCCTTGTTTAGATGTTTCATTCATTGTCTTCTAATTGTGAGTTGGAAAATTAGGTTACAACTTGAGGGTAAGATTTCAATACCTTCTTAGATGACCTTTCCTGCTCTTGGTTAGTTTGTGAATAATATTCCTAGACCTCTGTAAAAACATTTGTTTTCTGGGTAAAAATCCATTAAAATGATATAGAAAATAAAATTTTAACAAATTATTCAATTTACTATATGTAGGTTAGCTTGAATGGAGTTGTTTTATATTTGTTGCATGCATTTGATCTTGAATTAAAACCTACAGTTTAAGAAAATCTGCATATCTTTATATTTTTAACAGACTGTCAGAGTTATAAAAGCAAAACATTAGAGCTCTACAGTATAATTTTTTTTCTTTAGATCTTTCATGGGCATTTAAAATCACTCATTATGAAGAGATCATAAACCATGGTTTTCTAAGAGGTGTGCTGAATTTTGCAACTGGCTGGCATGTTTTCTAAATGATCCTGTAATCTTGGTGCATTAGTTTTTTTTCATAACAAATCATGACAAATGTTATCTTTAAACAAGAAGAATTTACTTTCTCATAATTTGGGAAACCAGATGTTCAAAATAAATGTGTTGGCAGGATTGTCTTTCCCTGGGTAGCTCCAGAACAAGATTCTTTCTTGCCTTTTCAGCTTCTGGTGTCCCTGGTGTTTGTTGCTATCTTCACAACACTGCCTTCCCTGTATTGTATGTGTCATCTCCTTTTCTTTTCCTTTCTTTTCTTTTCTATTTTTTGTGGGGGTGGTGGGGGGACAGAATCTCTGTCACCCAGGCTGGAGTCAGTAGCATGATCTTGGCTCACTGCAACCTCTGCCTCCCAGGTTCAAGCAATTCTCCGACCTCAACCTCCTGAGTATCTGGGATTACAGGCACCCACCACCATGCCCAGCTAACTTTTATATTTTTTTAGTAGTCATGGGGTTTCACCATGGTGGCCAGGCTGGTCTCGAATTCCTGACCTCAGATAATCCACCCCCGTCAGCCTCCCAGAATACTAGGATTACAGGTGTTGATGACCTTGCCAGGCCTCCTTTCGTCGTAATGATACCAGTCACTGGATTTAGGGTTTATCCTAAATTCAGGATAATTGTATCTGAAGATCTTTAACTAATTACATCTGCAAAGATCCTATCTTCAAATAGGAGCACATTCATAGTTTCCAGGTAGAAATGTATTTTTGGAGAATATTGGTCAACCCACTCCACCCAATCCATGGTTATTGCAATATGTATGTGTCAATATAGGTACTTTCAGGTGCTTTCATTCCATATGTGTGCACAACCACTGTGTTCAGGATTCCACCTTGCTTTCTACTTACTAGGCCACACTCTGGTAAGATGATCTGAGGACAGTCTGGAATTCTCTTTGCATTCAAATAATATAGTCATGCAGTATCTACAAGTTTATTCCCTGAGCCTTTAAAACTTCTCCATCAGTTTGACAAGGAGCAAAAGTGTTTTTCCCCATTTGTAACAAAACTTGTGCTTGTGCTTCAGCAATACACAGAGCTATATTTCACATTTCCTTCTTAAATTACAGGGTTATAAATATAATACAAAACCTTTACCTTGCTGTATTATTTCCACCTTTTCCCTCTATTATTAATTCTGATTACAAATGCTCATTAATGTTCTACCTTGGAATTGCAATTTAGGCATGTGCCATCTGAAAATGGAGGTTCCTAAAAATTAATATCAAAGATTAATGCAGGTTTTATAAAAGGGACTTATTCAAATATATCTACCGTTTTAACGTGACTCATGGACTTTTAATGAAATGAATGGCCTTGTAATGCCTAATTTTTTTTCTTAAAATCAACTATGTCATAGCCTTCTCTTTAGAACACATCTGATTTGCCAGAACCCGAGATTTGTGAGATGATGTTATTTTTTATTTTTACTCTTTCTCCACCCCACAGTACCAGGAAGAGATTATGTAACATCCTTTCCTGGTTTTAAAGACAGGTGAATAATGATTATGTAACATGCAAACAAGTTAGGTGTTTTAGAGAAGGTGGTATTAATGGTGTCTGATTCACAGATGCCAGCCTGACCTCTACTGGTGTTAGGACCTATATCTGGTAAGATCCAACTTTAGGCCATAGATTACAGGACCTAAGTGTATAAAAATGATACCTAAACCCCATAAAATCTTAGTTCACTGATCAGCAGGAGAGATACTTTTCTTCCAAATGATACCATCATATGCATCTCCAGCAGACTGTTAGGTTGGTGGAAAGAAAAATGGCCATTATAGAGAAGTTCTTCAGACTTTTAAAAATTTCCTAGGATTATGCCAGTGATTCCTACTGTAGAGGCAAAGATATATGTATTTCTGAATTTGAGATGTTAGATATTGGTAGAGATTCATCTTTTGCATGTAAATAAACTTGCTTTACTTTTTGCCAGCCTGAATGCTCTCATTTGCCACAGGTTGGCCAGCTTAAGTATAAAGGGTTTTGTGGGTAATGTTAACAGAAGGTTTTTATAGTACCAAAATTTATTTCTGTTTTTATTATTCTATTTCAGAAAGTTTCTTAACTTTGAGATACTTTATATTCGGGAATAATAGCTCTGGTGCACGTGTAGATTAATAGATTATTAAACACTTTAAGATATACATGGAAGAGTACAAATAGGATATTATTCCTGATTCCCATTTACTATTTCTTTAATTTACAGTGGAATTTTTGTTTATACTAACTTTTGAAGATACCAATGATAGGAAGTTAACAGTGCTTGCCTTTTATAATTTTTTCAGAGCTTATTCATTTGAAGTTCAAGTTTGGAAACTTTCCTTTTGTTCTTTGGGAAACAGACATTATTGCTATTCAAAATGGGTAATCCCTAAATTAATGTAGAAAAAGATATTCGAGGCTGGATGCAGTGGCTCATATCTGTTATCTTAGCACATTGGTAGGCTAAGGAAGGAGGACCACTTGAGGCCAGGAGTTTGAGACCAGCCTAGACAATATGACAAAACTCCATCTCTACTGAGAATACAAAAATTAGCTGGGCATGGTGTCACACACCTGTAATCCCAGCTACCTGGGAGGCTGAGGTGCAGGAATCAGTGGAGCCTGGGAGGTGGAGTTTGCAGTAACAGATTCACCACCTTACTCCACCCTGGGCAACAGAGCAAGACTGTGTTTCCAAAAAAAAAAAAAAAGAAAGAAAGAAAGAAAGAAAGAAAGGAAAAGAAATTTGAGATATTCATATTGTCCAAAAAGTGTAATTCAAATACTTAATGCAGAAGGTAGTAGCATCACTAACTTACTGACCCATTCATCAATTATAACAGAGGGAAGGTTCTATGTTAGTGTCGTGGAGGCTGATTGAGCTAGGGGATACCATTTTAAGTATCAGGTTAATGGAAGAGATTCAGGAGGTCTAAATAGAGGGGTCTACAATTAGGAAGCACCCTCAATCCCACCCCTGAATTCCTGAGAACAACACTAAGCAGCAGAGAGATATTTCCTGATCTCAGCAGTCAAGGCAATGGTACTGAAGGTTGCTAGATAAATGTGATTTGTGTAGTCACTCACCTGCAAGTTGCAGGCAAGATAATATTTACCTGCACTCCCACCAGAAATTAGCCCTAATTGACTGCTCTTAATCAGAACATGACATTCCAAGCTCTTATACATGGTTAGCAATATATCCCACATGCTTCACTTTGTGATTCGTCATTGCATTGGTATAACTGGACATGGAATGCATTTGAAACTGAGCCTCAAGTTCAAAGTACCATAGAACCTAAAAAGAAAATGTAAGAGAGACAAAACAGAAGAAAAATGCCAAATTGAGAGTTATTATTTAGTTGTATTCATTCTGTGAACAGAGAGCAGATTCTCTTGGATCTGGCTGAAGTAGGAGCCGCTGGTGTGTGAAAGTGGTTTATGTCTTCATACATGTTCCCATGGGCCTATACAACCAATCTAATTTGACAAATGAAAAATGAAGGCTTGTGATCAGGGTCACAAAACTTGACAGTGGCAGAAGTGGATGCAATTTCCAGTCAAATCTATGACTCAATCCATCTTGGCCACAATCATAGTGCAAATCAGTTGCTCTGTTTCCAATCAGTATCCACACACCAGAAGGTCTGCTCTTTAAGGGCATGAATTTTTGTTGTTTGGTTCATTGTTGAGTGTTTGGAGCTTGAACCAGTTCATTGAAAGTCTTAATTGTTGACATTCTCAGTAATGCAAAATAAATTGTGTTCTTGGATCATTGACATCATATCCATTAGGATGGCTGTTAATAAAGTAAACATAAAATAAGAAGTTGTGATGGAGATGTGGAGAAACTGGAACTCTTTCACATTGTTGATTGGCATGTAAAATTGTACAATCCTTGTGGGAAACTCTTAGGCTGCTCCTCAAAAAAGTAAACATAGAACTACCATATGTGATCCAACAATTCTACCTCTGGGTATATACTCAAAAGAACTGAAAGCAGGTATTCCAGGAGATACTTGTATGCTCAAATTCTTAGCCATGTTTTCTCAATAGCTAACAGGTGAACTTTTGAAATAGCCAACTGCCCAGTGATGGATGAATGGATAAAAAGGTGATGTATATGTATATATGTATGTGTGTGTGCACAAATACAAACACATACACTACTGAAATGGAATGTTATTCATCTGTAAAAAGGAAGGAAATTCTGATACATGCTACAATATAAATAAACCTTGAGGACATCATTCTAAGAGAAATAAGCTACAAGCTATTCACAAAAGGACAAATGCTATATTATTTTACCAATATGGGGTTCCACCTAGAGTTGTCAAATTCATAGAGATAAAATGTTGAAAGGTGGTTGTGTGGGGCTAGAAGACAAAACGGAAAATTATTTCCTAATTGATAGAGTTTCAGTTTTGAAAGGTATAAAATCATTTAGAGGTGGATGGTGGGGATAGTTGGACAATAACGTGACTGTTCTTAAGGCCACTCAATTATACACCAAAAAAATAGCTAAAATGATAAAATTTCATGTTATCTATATTGTATCACAAAAAAGAAATCATTATGATATCTGTGATTTAATTGACTCATTGTAATCATTACCATGTTAGGTCATGTTCAGTATCTCATATCCAGCAATATTGGAATGGACATGGTAATTTTTGAGTGGTAGAAACTCATGTAACTTTTAAAAAACACATCTGTATGTAGTCACATACTCTTATATTTCTTGGAAGTGAAATCATACTCTCTATATCTCGTTTATTTCTCCTAGCAAAATGTTTACAAGGTTTTCAAGATTCATCCACATTGTAGCATATATCTGTCAGTACTGCATACTGGTTTATGGCTGGATACTGTTCCATTGTATGATAGACCACATTCTATTATATATCTGTTTTTCATTTGATGGACATTTAATTCATACAGAAAGAAAGTAGACTAGTGGTTGCTGGTTCAGGGATGAGAACCATAGGGAATTAGCATGTCATGGTTACAGAGTTTCCATTTGTGAAGAAGAAAGAGTTCTAGAGATAGATTCACAAAAATGTGAATTATTGAATTTCATCGAACAGAACAGTACACTTTAAAATGGTTCACACTATGTTATGTGAATTTCATCTTAAATAGAAGAAAAATACAGTCTGAAATTGTCATGTACTTCACTAGGATGATCTCTTTAAAAGTGTAGGAAAGAAATTAATTTCCATCCAGGTCCTTAAAAGAGCATATAAACAAACTAAACAACAATCAATTAAAACATGTCAATGTACCTCACAGCATCCTTAAAGGGGAAGACTAAACTATACTTCTCAGGGCTCCCTTCTTCCTTAGCAGTTACTTTCAGAGGCATTTTAGCTGAGGATTTAATTTGACTATTCACAACCCCAGGGTGTCCATTTGATCTCACAGCAAACTTGAGTTGACTTTGACCAGGGAAACACTTTACTTTAAGAAATAGTAGAAAGGAGAAAATTTTATATATATCCAGTTTCTATCCATTTCATTACCCATGTGGTGAGAACTTAAGTGTTGTAAGCATGCCACTTGCAGGGCCCTGGGCTCACAGCTACATGCTATATTTTGTATTTGCATCCATGGTTTTGTTAGCAAATGTATATACTTGCTGACAAAATATATGTTTTAAGAAATAAAATTATTTTAAGAACAAAATAATAATGTGTTTTAAGAAAACATGCTTTTATTTACCTTTTATTTTTCATTTAAAAAAATGTTTATGTGCTGGGCACGGTGGCTCATGCCTGTAATCCCAGCACTTCGGAAGCCCTAGGCAGGTGGATCAAGATGTCCAGAGTTTGAGACCAGCCTGGCTATTATGGTGAAACCCCATGTCTACTAAAATTACAAAAATTAGCCAAGCATGGTGGCGCACTCCTGTAGTCCCAGATACTTGGGAGGCTGAGGCAGGAGAATCACTTGAAGCCAGAAGACAAAGGTTGCAGTGAGCCAAGATCACACTACTACACTCTGACCTAGGTGTCAGAATGAGACTCCATCGAAAAAAAATGTTTATGAATTTATGGATGTTAGAAATTCAGTTTTGTTACATGAGTATATTCATAGTCGTGATCTCTGGGCTTATACTGCACCCATCACCTGAATAGTGGAACCTGTATTCAGTAGGTATTATTTCATCATTCATGCCCCTTCCACATCCTCATATTTTGTAGCCTCCAGTGTCTATTATTCCATTCTGTATGTTAATGTGTACCTGTTGTTTAGCTTCCACTTACAAGTGAGAACATGCAGTATTGAACTTTCTGAGTTATTTCACTCATGATAATGATTTCCACCCAGTTTCAACCACATCCCTGCAAACACATAATTTCATTCTTTTTTATGACTGACTACTGAGTTGTATTCCATGGATATATAAACTATGGTATATATAAACATTTATGTATCCAGTTATCCAGTCATTTGTTACGGACACTTAGGTTGATTTTATGACTTTACTATTGTGAATAGTGCAGTGATAAACATATGAGTACAGGTCTCTTTTTAATAGAACAATTTCTTTTCCTTTGGGCAGAAACCCACTACTGGGATTGCTGAACCAAATTATATGTGTGTGTGTGTGTGTGTGTGTATATATATATATATGGTTCTTGTTTGTTTTTTTGAGATAGAGTCTCACTCTGTCACCGGGCTGGAGTGCAGTGGCATGATATTGGCTCACTAAAAACTTCATGTCCCAGGTTCAGGTGATTCTCCAGCCTCAGCCTCCTGAGTAGCTGGGATTACAGACATGCACCACCACGCCCAGCTAATTTTTGTGTTTTTAGTAGGGACGGGGTTTCACCATGTTGGCCAGGATGGTCTCGATCTCTTGACCTTGTGATCTGCTCACCTTGGCCTCCCAAAGTGCTGGGATTACAGGTGTGAGCCACTACGCCTGGCCCCAAATGGTAGTTCTATCTTAAGTTATTTGGGAAATCTCCATACTGTATTCCATAGAGGTTGTATTAATTTACCTTCTCACCAACAGTGTATAACTGTACCCTTTTCTCACCATTCTTGCCAACATATGTTGTTTTTTGACATTTTTCAAAATGTCATTCATTTCCACATTTTATTATAATTCCTTAAAATTATGACTTTTAACAAAGAGAAGGGAAAGATACAGTTGGTAATTTTTTTAAGTGCTGTATAATTTCAGTTAGAAAGCCACAGATAAGCCCCATGCTGAAGAGAGGTGGGTAAAAGCACAAGTTTGAAATAAAGTAAATTTGAGAAGACAAAGTTGTTTTTAGGGTGATAAAAATGTTTGATGTTTAAACTTGGTCTAGTTTTTCTAACTTTTACTGTGTTCTTCACACTTACCCAAACCACAAACAACAAAAGTGAGATAAGGCAGTGATTGGGGATCCTGTTCCAATGCAGATACCAGAGATTCTCTTACTGGAATGATGAATGATTAACAGCTATGCTGCATGTGGAAGTAAAATGCTTCCCAAAAAAAAAAAAAAAAAAAAAAGACCAATAAATACATAGCTTTGGCCTTTAAGGTCATATCAACCAATGGTTGACCCAAAGTCTGACCGGGTGTGTTGACAGACTTCAGTCTTTCTTCCTGTGATATGAGTTCAGGTAATAGAAACTCAGGGAAGAGACCTTTGCTTTCTTCTTTGATGGGTCCAGACTTTAGCAGATAAGCAACATTAGAGAAAAACTTCCTCCTGCACTTTGGGGTCACAGAGGATTGAAAGACAAGAGGGAGTGAGAGAAGATGAGAGACCTTGAAGCTTCTTCTTCAGTTCAACACATCAAAGAACGATATGTTGGAGTATAGATTTCTGAGCCCCAACAGCTGGGTAGTGAAGACCACCCAGGGCTGTGTGTTGAGGATTCTGATGCAGACAGTCAAGGCTTACTTCTCTGGGAGGAAGCTAAATGCCACTCAGCAACACATCCCCATCTCAAATGTATTTGTTATATTGATGACAGTTGGCACTCAGACAGCATGCCTCCCTTGTGGTTTCAAGCATTGGTTGACATGACCTTAAAGGCCAAAGCTATGTATTCATTGGTCCATTTTTTTTAAGGAATGCATTTTACTTCCACAGTATGGCAAAGCTGTTAACCATTCTTCACGCCAGTAAGAGAATCCTCAGGATCTGCATTGGAACAGGATCCTCAATCACTGTGTTATCTCACTTTTGTTGTTTGTTTTGTTTTAATTTGTTTTATGTTTTACAAATAATCTGAAGGTAAAATATAATTGATAAAAGAAGTTATCTTGTGATATCAGGTTAAGTAAACTAGTGCAGTTCAAGCAACATCTAACCAAGTGTCATTTTCTTGCTGGGTTGCAATATTGATAGGCACATGGGATAATATCTCATGTAGATCCTGATCGTAGATCAATGCATCTTGATCCTGCATCTTGACGCTCTTCTCAGTGGGCTATATTTATGCCTAAAGAAAAATATTGCATCATTCCTCAAGAACATGAAACATTACAATCTGCAGAGCAAATTACCAGCAGGAGAAAATGTTACCAAATATTCAAAAGCATGCTTTTTTGTGTGAATGATCTTGAAGCTCCATGTAATGGGAGAAACAGGGTTAGGAGTGCATAAGCCAAGAATGTTATTTGACCCAGCAGATTCTGGTTTCTAAAACTCTACTCATGCAGTGCCAGGAGGAATATAACCAATTGGCATCACTTAATGTTAAGTGATAGAAAAAGGAAAGCATGCCTTTGTTCATTTTCTACTCTTCTCATTTCCTGCCTCACCATTCCTATCAAATGAAATGGTACATTTTCATTTTCTCTATATAACTTGTAGTATTTTTGTGAATAGATGATGTGCTTAACATATTGCTGTTCATTTATGAGAAAAGATACTCTTGCTATCGTCAAAAGAACGTGCCCATTTGAGAAATATCTAGTGTATGAGGACAAGTTTTATTTTCATTTTTCCCTTGTCTTTATATTTTAAATGTAGTTATAAAATGAGAGAATATGGGATCACAAAGAAATGTGAAATCCATAATTAATAAATGTGATTTTCTATTTGTTTTAGGCATACAAGAGGCACATTTTTGTGGGAGCTCAAAAATGTTTAATTATTTTAAATCTCCTTTCACTAATTTAATAAAATTTTTTTGAGCTCAGATGCAATCTGTTACACATGTTTCTTGATTTTAGGGAGATTACACCCCAACATGGAAAATAAACAAGAGACCCTTCTAGTTCTTTACAAGTTTCTTAGTGAAACATGGCAATTCCCTGATGCATTCATGAGTGGGAACTGGAGTGCACAGGTGCTGGAACTTGCTGGCCACTTCAGGGCAGGCAGGGGCAATCTTTATTCACTCACTGCTCCACCCCTCACATGAGGAGAAGCACAGGTGAGAGGGTGCAGCAGCTAAGATGAGCAATTTTGGGTGTCAGCAAGAAGGAACTCCATATCATCCCCACAGCAGCATCTCATAGAGGGTGTTTGCTACCCTAGAAGCCCCAGAGGAAGTGTTACAGTGTCCATTTATCTTTGCCATCTGCAGACAGCATGTTAACAGCTCAGTGGTGGGTGGGTGTGACAGCCTTTTGTACCCACACTCATGGCACCCAAGTTCTTGTCTGGCACCCAAGTTCTTGTCTATCATCCAGGAACAATGAGGTCACAAAAACAAATTGAAAATGGTAAATGCAGGGGATTTTATTGCCAGAGAATGTAGCTCTCAGGGGGAAGGAAAGCTGGGATAGAGCAGAAAGGTAACCTTCCCTAGAAGTCCAGTCATTCAGGGTCAAAATCCTCTCCAAAGATGCACCATCAAAATGTACTTCTGAAGTCAAGCCACTTCTCTCTGATGTCCAACCATTGTCTCTAATGTCCAGCTGGCATTCCTCTCTGCTGTTTATGCCTAGAGTTTTTATGAGCACTCAGTGATGGGCAGGGAGGGTCAAGAGTGGTTTTGGAAAAGGCAACATTCAAGTAAGAAGACAGGAATGTTAGTTCTCACTTTGGGCCATGGTTGCATGCTTTTTGGCTTGAGGGTGGAGCCCTCTCCAGGTATCCACTCTCTTCTGCCCATAATTTCCCTGCCTCCATCCCATTCAGTTTTATGTTTATTTTACGTATGCAAGAGGCACATTTTTATGGAAGTTTGAAAATGTTTAATTATTTTAAATCTCCTTTTGTTCATTTAAGGAATGTCTTTGGAGCTCAGATGTCAACAGGCAAGTCATTACACATGTTTCCTGACTTTAGGGAGCTTCTTCGCTAACGTGAGAAATAAACAGAGTCCCTAGTAATTATTTCCAAGTTTCTTAGGTAACCAATTATGTGTATTCTACACCCATTAGCAGTGAGTGTTCACGTTGTCAAATTTCCACTTCTTCTTAAATGAGATTAAAACACAACAACAACGATGTTTAAAAGTTTCAACTATAAGAATATAAAACCAATGTACACTCTCTTGGGTTTTTCTCCAAGTTTTTCACAGAATTCTGGTTTGCAAAAAAACAGTAGCTGCTTTATCTTCTGAAGAGCTCTGTATAAAATTAATATGTATACTTTCATAAGCACACTTCATTTTGCAGGTGAAAAATTTTCTCCCAGCAACTGTGTATGATAGTGATTTTCACTATAGTGAAAGTCAGTATTTTTGCTGTAAAGAATGTGCTTCTTTCCAAGTATCACAAGAAGTAATTTAAATTGTGTCATTTCTTAGTAATCATGTTGACTGAATCTCATGTATTTCCACTGATTCCACACTAAACATAAACTCTGTTTTATTTGTACTCCATTTGACTTGGTTTATATTGTTTACATAGACACTTTTGTATGTCTAAGCATGCCTGAGCATTATACTACATGGCATGGTAATGCGGTTTGGCTGTGTCCCCACCCAAATCTCATCTTGAATTGCAGTTCCCATAACCCCCTCATGTCATGGGACAGACACAATGGGAGGTAATTGAGTCTTGTGGGTAGTTACCTTCATGCTGTTCTCATAATAGTGAGTTCTCATGAGATCTGATAGTTGTATAAGGGGCTTTTCCCCATTTTGCTCAGCACTTTTTGTTGCTACCACCATTTGAAAAAGGACACATTTGCTTCCCCTTCTACCATGATTTCAAGTTCCCTGAGGACTCCCCAGCCATGCTAAACTGTGAGTCCGTTAAACCTTTTTACTTCTTCAATTACCCAGTCTCAAGTATGTCTTTATTAGCAGTGTGAGAACGGACTAATACAGTAAATTTGTTCTGAGAGTGGGGTGCTGCTGTAAAGATACCTGAAAATGTGGAAGTGACTTTGGAACTGGGTTAAACCGGCAGAGGTTGTAACAGTTTGGAAGGCTCAGAAAGGAAGATATAGGAAAGTTTGGAACTTTCTAGACCCTTGTTAAATGGCTTTGACCAAAATGCTAATAGTGATATGGACCATGAAGTCCAAGCTAAGGTGGTCTCTGATGGAGAGGAGGAGCATGTTGGGAAATGGAATAAAAGTGACTCTTGTGATGTTTTAGAAAAGAGACTGGCAGCATTTTGCCCCTGCCCTAGAAACCTGTGGAACTTTGAACTTGAGAGAGATGATTTAGAGTATCTGGTGGAAGGGGAATTTGGGGTTGGAACCCCCATACAGAGTCTCCAATGGGACACTGCCTAGTGGAGCTGTGAAAATAGGGGCATACTCCAGACACCAGAATAGTAGATCCACCGACAGTTTGCACCAAGCACCTGGAAAAGCCACAGATGGTCAACGCCAGCCGTTGAAAGAAGGTGGTGTTGAAGAGTGTACCCAGAAAAGCCACAGGCGTGGAGCTTCCTAAAGCCATGGGAGCCCAACTTTTGCATTACTGTAACTTGGATGTGAGACATGGAGTCAAAGAAGATTATTTTAGAGCTTTATAATTTGGCTGCCCCACAGAATTTTAGACTTGCGTGGGGCCTGTAGCCCCTTCATTTTTGTGAATTTCTCACAATTGGAACAGGTGTTTTTTACCCAATGCCTCTACCCCCATTGTGTTTGGAAGTAACTAACTTGCTTTTTATTTTACAGGCTCATAGGCAGAAATCAATTGTCTTGCCACAGGTGAGACTTTGGACTTGGACTTTTGAGTTAATGCTGAATGAGTTAAGACTTTGGGGGACTGTTGGAATGATACGATTTGTGCTTTGAAGTGTGAGGACATGAGATTTGGGAGGGGCTAGGGACTGAAAGTTATGGTTTGGTTGTGTCCACATCCAAATCTCATCTTGAATTATAGTTTCCCTAATCTCCTCAGGTTGTGGGAGGGACCCAGTGGGAGGTAATTGGATCTTGGGGGCAGATACACTTATCCTATTCTCATCATAGTGAGTTTTCTTGACATCTGATGGTTTCAAAAGGGGCTTTTGTCCCATTTGCTCTGCTGTTTTTCCCATTTGCTGCTGCCATGTGAAGAAGGACATTTTTGCTTCCCCTTCTGCCATAATTGTAAGTTTCCTGAGGCCTCTCCAACCCTGTGGAACTGTGGGTTAATTAAATGTCTTTTCTTTATAAATTACCCAGTCTGGAATATGTCTTTATTAGCAACATGAGAATGGACTAATATCTATGGCACACAGAAATCTTTCTGGGGAGAAAAAGCATGGTCTACAATATTTTCTTACTCAGAAATAAGGGGATTCTTTGGGAAATCATCTTCTAGATAAAATCATAGCAAGCTGTGGCAGGAGATTCTGAAGATCAAACAGCATTGTACGTGTCTGTAAATATTATCTGAGTCAGAACTCACCATCTAATAAATGCCCCATGTGTTCCAGTTGCCAAATGGTAGGTTTTGAGACAGAATTCACATGTGAGATGAGTCACATAAATTTGCAGTATGTCTGTGAAGGGGCATGGGTATCTTTGGTTAGTAACTACCCAACCATTTTCCAAAGTGGACTTGATCTTTGGTATTAGAATTTAGAAGTCCACCTGACCTAAAGAGAATAAGATATCGTCAGGAAGAAACAATATAAAATAAATTTTTATACTGTTCCATTAGCCAAAGCCAGATGATGTCTTAGAGATGTTTGGTTACATAGAGGAGAATGAAATTAAAACACACAAAACAAAGCTATCCTCTTATTAATATGATTTACTATATAAAACATACTAATTTACTTAGTAAGAAAAGACAATGGTTTAGGGGTACAAAATGCAGTTAGATAGAAGGAATAAATTATAGGATTGATAATGCAATAAGGAAATGCACATTTCAAAATAGCTAGAAGAGAAGAATTGGAATATTCCTAACCGAAAGAAAAAATAAATATTTGAGGTGATGAATATCCCAGTTACTCTGATTGGATCATTACACATTGTTTACAGGGGTGAACATGTCACATTTGCCTCTAAAATATGTTCAAATGTATTATATTGATAATGAATAAGTAAATAAATGGCAAAAAACAGCATTTCCAAAAGAATATATTTCTATTAATAACTTTTTAAAGGGAAAGAGTCCAGTGAATTGCTATAAGCTTAAAAGACAGAAAGATCCTGTCTATAAAAAACAATAAAAATAAAAATGCGTAAATACATTGCTAAAAGGTTAAAGAACTAAAAACCTTCTACACATCCATAACTATAGCACCATTCTTGCTGTGGTAACTAGGGTTTTTTTTAGGCTTAAATATTTTAATTATATTTCATATTGATACTTGCTAATAATATAATATGTATTGTATAGCTTATTGACTAATTGGCCTTTTTGTGATGGCTTTTGCTTGCTTGGTGTATGGTAAAATTATTTATGAAACTTTAGGGAAAAAGATTTTTATATTTTCTTTTTTCTTTAGTATTATGGAGTACGGTTCAAACTAACTAGGAAAATTAAAGAACTAAGATATTTTATAATTATACTAATACTATGAGTGATTACAAAAATAATAATAATGGCTTTCACTCTGTTCTCCAGTCCTGTTCAAGATATTTACATGCAATGTCCAACTCAATTCACAAAAGCAATAAAAAGAGAATATTCTATTTTTTTTTTCCATTTGTCCAACAGTAAAGCAAAGGTTACAGTCTTTCTTATTGATAACCTGGCAGTGGTCTTTTGGGATATCATTGGAATCCCATTGGTTTTTCTCCAGAGGTACCTGCCATTAAGACTTATTGCCTCAGTGGTTGATATTGGCCAAGACTTCTTAAGTAAAAAATTATTTAATGTTAGGGTTTCTGCCTCACTTTTCTAATTGGTGGAGCATTTTGCCTCTCTACAGAAGAGAATCCTGGAAAATGCAAGAGCTGTCCAGTGTTGCTTAGTGTTCCTGATAATATAGTATTTTCAGTAATGTTAACTCATATCCCTATGGCTACAGAGGGGGTCACATATTTTTATTCAATTAAATGTCAACACTTGAGAAAAACTTTGATTGTCAGAAAAAACTGAGTGAGATACTCAGCAAATTGTTTAACAGTTGGGGAGTTTGCAATAGTCTATGAAAAACCCTTTTACTTTATAGAGCCAGAGAAATTTTTCATTGACCCCAACACAATGTTGGTTTCACTCAGGGTTGCTAACTTTGCTAATACATTTATCCATATATTGATATAATAATTATAATACCATGCTTGTCACTTACTTTGTAACAACCAACCATGTTGTCAGAAATGACACTTGTTATCCCATCTCCCTCTTACAAAAGTCCTGGGAGATCATAATATTATCTTGATTTTCTTTGAACAAATACCACCAGAGGCCCCCTCTACTTGAATGAAGTTGGGTTTATTGACTCTTTTATGTATTTCTGTTATTATTATTATTCATTAGAGATAGATAGGATCTTGCTGTGTTGTCCACTCTGGTGTGCAGTTGTGTGATCATAACTCATTACAGCCTCCAACTCCTGGGCTCAAACAATCCTCCCACCTCAGCCTTTTGAATCGCTGGGACTACAGTTGCCTGCCACCATATTTGGCTAATATTTATTTATTTTTTTTTACAGGTGTGATCTCATTATGTTGTCCAGGCTGGTCTTGAATTCATGACCCCAGATGTTCTTCTCACTTCTGTTGACTCTTTACAACAAGAAAGAATATGTACATAGGGGATGTCTCAGTACAAGGGTAGGAAAGTGTTAGAAAATTGGGGCTTGTTTTAAATGATTTACAGAGGGTTCTGGAAAACTACGCTTGAATTTGGAATTGATACTATCAGGAAGTGTTGGCAATTCTATGACTGGTTATCTTAATCTTAGGTAAGAGAAGGAAGAATGAAGCATAGGTTAAAGCAATGGTTGACAAAGAAACAACAGTCACTGATGATACCAAGGACAGGTGGACACTTGGTCATGTTTGAGTGTTTGGATAACCACTTTTTTTGTGTAAGTGTCCAGACATGATTACAATGTGGTCTTCATTTTGTCTTGTTCTATCATGATCACACAGTGGTTTTTCCTTCTGTCACTATTCCATTATTATTAGTAGTAGTACCATTATTTATGTTGAATAGAACAATGGCACAGCCTAGCTGCAAGGGTTTAGGTGACATTACCAGGTCAGCTGCTGATCACCAGGGACTGCTTTTCTCATTTGTGCGTAACTGAAAATTAAACAAACTGAGTAACATATCCCAAATCCTACAGACAGTTGGAGGTAATACTGGAGTCTCAACAAAGACTATACAGGAGAGTCTATCCCATTAATCTCCAGGCTTTTCTCTAGGAAATCAAAGGCCAATATTATATGGGTTGCAGAAAAGAGACACCCTATAGTCAACAAAATTTCCAGTGGGAGTTAATTTTAATGAGATTCTTTTTCAGAATTCAAGAAAGCTGGAGAAAAGAGGCATTGTATAACTCACATACCAGGAGGCATCTTCTGTAGCTAGTCAGCAGATGCATTTTCCATTGGAGGGATGTGATCTTAAGGATAGGAGAATTCCATTTATAACCAAGACCCCTTCATTCATGGGCCTGGCTTGGATAGGGATGGCCCATACCAAGATCTTTGATTCTCGCTTTTATTGTTACATTCTGTATGACTGATTCAGATTTGTCCACACTAATATATTTTCTCTGGTTCTCATCATTGTGGCCATGTCTTCCTAGAACAAAGGTCTTGGGTTAATTTTTGCAGAGTAATGACGTTCTCAGTGGCAGCTGAACTCTGTAGATCAATATTGCTCCTTCTTGTTTTCTTCCAATGGCAACTGAACATGCAAGACACATCAGGAGTAGGGTATGAGATTCCCCAATAGCTAACCAGCAATAATAATGAAACATGTAAAGCTAATGCATGCCCTGGAAATCCCAAAGGATAAATTCATATGCATTTTTTTCATTTGGGGCTTGAAGAGCCAGATGACATGCAAAAGAAAAACATTGACAAAAGGTACCTTATCATTTATTTTCAATTATTAAGCTTGATTTTCATGCATTCAACCTTAGTTTTTTAACAGGTACATGACTCTAGTTTTTGAAAGCCAGAAGAATGCACATATAAACCTTTTTAAAATGACAGTGTGGCTGAGGTATTCAAAATATGTTTAAAGTTCTAGGAGAAACATGTTAGAAAAAAAAGATGTTTGACAGCTTTTAAGGTTATTAGATACAGAAATTTATACTTAGATTTATTTAGATTGAAAATTAATCCTAAGACATTTAACCAGCTGGGAGAGCTTATGCATGCATAGGAGTTTCAAGCTGCAACTAAGGCAGTTGGGCAACAGTAGGAAAAAAAGCTGATATTTCTTTTCTTTCACAACCAACTGTGACTGATTAACCATAAAACATCAGCAGGGGTATTTGGGCCTAGGTCATGTTGATGGCCTTTTGGGTTTTAGTTTGCTTTCAGGCTCATTGCTGAAAAAGGCTGTTCAGAAGCCTCCTCTACAAAGGAGATGCGACTGCATGAGTACAAAGCAGAGAGATGCAGTGCTTTCTACAGCACCGAGTAGGCAAATTGTGCAGATTGTTCAGTAGAATCTACTTAACACCAATCCATGCATTTGCATTTTATTAAAATGAAACTATGATAATTTAAACTGCACATTGCAGATATGACCTATAAAATGTTTGATGTCTTATTTTTAGCAAATGTTTTGAAAATATGCACTCCATATTAATTTCTCTACTTATATGTTTTAGTTATTTTTTGTAAAGAATGCTAGATTTTCAAAGCAAGTAGACCAAGAAGATGATCTTTTTTCCTCCTTTTTTTCCCAGGGTTTAAAATGCAACTGCCATAGGGCTGTGCATTTTAGCTTTTGGAAAAAATAATCTACTATGCCTTGGTTGTATGTATGAGTCACCAGATCTTCTGGGAATGATTCTTTGGCACATTCTATCAACAATTTAACATGATACAAAATCATTTTCATATCTTGTGATAGTGTCAGCCAAGTGTTTCATACGCATGGAGCTAAGTGCTGAAAAAGGTGTTTGAATAAAATTGTTTTCTTAAAGCAACTGTAGAGAACATGATAAAAAGATGCACAATTACATTTCATAAATTGAGAGGGTTTCCTAAACAAGAGAGCATTGCTGGAAATATCAGAGAAAAATAAAAAGATCTTAAAAATATTGTATTAAGATAAGTTAGACTAAGGCACCTTGGACATGTGTCTCCTTTACTTCATGTTTATATATAAGTAAACATTAAAAGTAGAGGAATTTCAATTTCCACATGACTTATATATGAGCAACAAATGGGGCATTCAACTTCTGACCACATTGGCATATCACACAATGTTTTCTTTCAGACTTCTCTGCCTACGACAAAACCATTGCTGTATTAGAGCTTCATGAGCTGTGTATTTTTGATTAGTTGATTTAACATGTCTGGCCCTCATTTTTCTCATCTGTAAAATAATTTCTTATGGTGATTTGAAGATCAAAAGAGTTACTACATAAACAGTGCTAGTAAGAGTCCCTGCCACCTGGAAAGGCTACTGCACACACACGCACACACATACATACACACACACACACACACACACACCCCTATACTTTTATATATTAAAAGTGTATGATTTATGAATTATTGTATTAGAAATGTAAATCTGTTATATATCATATATATTATAACTGAAATACAGATTATGTAATTTACAATATCTATTTTATTTTTTAACTTTGTAAGCGTATTTTGAAAATTTTATTTTGTGTATACGTCTTCCAAGTCATTCCCCAAACTTCATTAAAATCCCTTTGATTTATGGGAAAGTAGCTATATATATCAGGTATTCATATATATAACACATATAACTCTTCTGAGTTTATAAACAAACACATATATATATAAAACATAGAAAATTACTAACTCTTCTTATATATGTGCCTATCTATATATAATTTTAATATATAACATTGTATATTACATATAAATATTTATATTACATATGAATAATCGTCAAGTTCTGACAGAATTTGTTAATCTAACCTCCCTCAACCCCACCCCCCAAAAAGTAGAAACTAAAAATAGAGGAATTTAAATTCCACATGATTTATATATAAGCAAACAATGGGACTACTGACTTTGGATCACCTTAGTTAATCATACAGTTTTCTCTTCTGGGCTTTGTTGTAAATATAATTTTTATTTAAGAGGATAAGAGGATATTATTAATTATCTATACAAGAATTAGCTATGTTCTCCATACTTCTACTTCAGTTTCTTTTTTTTTTTTTTGAGATGGAATCTTGCTCTGTCACCCAGGCTGGAGTGCAGTGGTGCAATCTTGGCTCACTGCAAGCTCCACCTCCCAGGTTCACGCCATTCTCCTGCCTCAGCCTCCCGAGTAGCTTGGACTACAGGCACCCGCCACCATGCCCAGCTAAGATTTTTTTGTATTTTTTAGTAGAGACGGGGTTTCACTGTGGTCTCGATCTCCTGACCTTGTGATCTGCCCTCCTCGGCCTCCCAAAGTGCTGGGAGCGTGAGCCACTACACCCGGCCTACTTCAGTTTCGTATTTTTAAAAAGGGTGAGGATAGGCTGAGCACAGTGGCTCAAATCTGTAATCTCAGCACTTCAGGAGGCCAAGGCAGGTGGATCACTTGAGGGAAGGAATTTGAGTGGCCTCACCAATGTAGCAAAATCCGATCTCTGCTAAAAATACAAAAATTAGCCAGGAATTCTGCTGCATGCCTGTAGTCCCAGCTACCTGGGAGGCTGACACAGGAAAATCACTTGAACTCACAAGGCGGAGGTTTTAGTGAGATGTGATCATCCCATTGCATTCCAGCCTGGGTGACAGAGCAAGACGCTCTCCTTAAAAAAAAAAAAAAAAGTGAAAAGGGCGAGGATTGTTATTTCTTCTTATTATTATTATACTTTAGGTTTTAGGGTACATGTGCACAATGTGCAGGTTTGTTACATATGTATCCACGTGCCATGTTGTTTGCTGCACTCATTAACTCGTCGTTTAGCATTAGGTATATCTCCTAATGCTGTCACTCCGCCCCCCCCAACCCAGAGTGTGATGTTCCCCTTCCTGTGTCCATGAGTTCTCATTGTTCAATTCCCACCTATGAGTGAGAACATGCGGTGTTTGTTTTTTTCTCCTTATGATAGTTTACTGAGAATGATGTTTTCCAGTTTCATCCATGTCCCTACAAAGGACATGAACTCATCATTTTTTATGGCTGCATAGTATTCCATGGTGTATATGTGCCACATTTTCTTAATACAGTCTATCATTTTTGGACATTTGGGTTGGTTCCAAGTCTTTGCTATTGTGAATAGTGCTGCAACAAACATACGTGTGCATGTGTCTTTATAACAGCAAGATTTACAGTCCTTTGGGTATATACCCAGTAATGGGATGGGTGGGTCAAATGGTATTTATAGTTCTAGATTCCTGAGGAATTGCCACACTGACTTCCACAATGGTTGAACTAGTTTACAGTCCCACCAACAGTGTAAAAGTGTTCCTATTTCTCCACATCCTCTCCAGCACCTGTTGTTTCCTGACTTTTTAATGATGGCCTTTCTAACTGGTGTGAGACAGTGTCTTATTGTGGTTTTGATTTGCATTTCTCTGATGGCCAGTGATGATGGGCATTTTTGCATGTTTTTTGGCTGCATAAATGTCTTCTTTTGAGAAGTGTCTGTTCATGTCCTTCGCCCACTTTTTGATGGGGTTGTTTGTTTTTTTCTTGTAAATTTGTTTCAGTTCATTGTAGATTCTGGATATTAGCTCTTTGTCAGGTGAGTAGGTTGCAAAAATTTTCTCCCATTCTGTAGGTTGCGAGTTCACTCTGATGGTAGTTTATTTTGCTGTGCAGAAGCTCTTTAGTTTAATTAGATCCCATTTGTCAATTTTGGCTTTTGTTGCCATTGCTTTTGGTGTTTTAGACATGAAGTCCTTGCCCACACTTATGTCCCAAATGGTTTTGCCTAGGTTTCTTCTAGAGTTTTAATGGTTTTAGGTCTAATATTTAAGTCTTTAATCCATCTTGAATTAATTTTTGTATAAGGCGTAAGGAAGGGATCCAGTTTCAGCTTTCT
>NW_026652300.1:1581219-1633728 GCF_009828535.3 Hylobates moloch
AGTCCCAAATTTCTTGGAGGCTTTGTTCATTTCTTTTTATTCTTTTTTGTCTAAACTTCGCTTTTCACTTCATTTCATTCATTTCATCTTCCATCACTGATACCCTTTCTTCCAGTTGATCACATTGGCTGCTGAAACTTCTGCAATCTTCGCGTAGTTCTCGATACTTGGCTTTCAGCTCCATCAGCTCCTTTAAGCCCTTCTCTCCGTTCGTTATTCTAGTTACCATTCGTCTAATTTTTTTTCAAAGTTTTTAACTTCTTTGCTATTGTTTTGAATTTCCTCCCATAGCTCGGATTAGTTTGATCATCTGAAGCCTTCTTGTCTCAACTCTTCAAAGTCATTCTCCATCCAGCTTTGTTCTGTTGCTGGTGAGGAACTGTGTTTCTTTGGAGGAGGAGAGGTGCTCTGCCTTTTAGAGTTTCCAGTTTTTCTGCTCTGTTTTTTCCCCATCTTTATTGTTTTATCTACTTTTGGTCTTTGATGATGGTGATGTACACATGTGTTTTTGGTGTGGATGTCCTTTCTGTTTGTTAGTTTTCCTTCTACCAGACAAGACCATCAGCTGCAGGTCTGTTGGGGTTTGCTAGAGGTGCACTCCAGAGCCTGTTTGGCTGGGTGTCAGCAGTGGTGGCTGCAGAACAGCGGATTTTCATGAGACCACAAATTCAGCTGTCTGATAGTTCCTCTGGAGGATTGTTATTTCTATGGGCAGGCCCACAGAGCATTGGATTCCTCAGAAACTGCACCAGTAAATGGGAGTCTCTTAGTATATCTGACAGAGCTTCAAGAGGCTGGTTGTTTATTATCCCACAGCCTGCTTTGCTCTGTGTAACTGAAGACTCCATGCCTTTGTTATCTTGCAGTCCCTAGATGACAAGGGCACAGAGAAAAATCACAGAGATCAAACATGGTAGCACAGAAAAACACCCCAAAGGCAAGGATGAGATGAAAGTTGTGATTGTACAAATCAAAGTCGGACTCTTATCTACTTGGGCACACCTAAGCCACAGGCTGGCAGGCTGAGATTCTGCAAAGGCTCTGGACCCCAGATAACTTTAAATGATTGCATTGTGATCTCTTCTTTTCATTGGTGGAGGCAGTGCTTTGGATGATTAAGCTGGATCTCACTTTCCAGGGTATCGTTTTAGGGACTTTGACCATCCAGCTATCTTTGGATGACTTTGATGCCATAAATACTTTTCACTTGGTTGAGGATAATTTTAGCTTTATATTCATGTGTCACCTTGTACAGAAATGCATGTTCTGGGCTTATAAAAAAGTTTAATCATAAGACAAAGGGCTATAGGTTTCATATTGATTCAGTTTGATGAATGGCAATTGTGGATATATATGTGTATGGTAAGTGCTCATTGAATTCCTCTTGAGTGATAAGCTAGAATACAAAATGTCAGAAAATAAAGAGTGAAGATGGGCACTGGATCCAGATGTCAATGAACTCTGAGGGTCTCTTGCTGGTTCAAACAACAGAGTACTTTTATTTCCATTCTAAACCTCCATGACCCTTGCCCTTATACCAATGAATCACCTCCTCAATAACCCCTCAAACATGGCATCTTTGAAGTAGAGCCTTATTGACAAGCACTCATTAAATATCTGTCATGGATACTAAAATGGATATATGGCCTTTGTGCCTGGACAACAGTACATGTGTCAGCTGTTTCTTAAGCCTACATCCAACGATTAAGTAAAGCCCAGTGTGCTCTTATTTCCTAAAATCTGTTCAAGTCTTGATGTTTGTTCAACATCTTGCCTGGCCCCAGTCATGTCTCCAGCTATCTGTAATGGACTCAATGTCCTGCTTATAAAATGCTTTAGTCATGTGGATTCATTTTTGGTTTTGCTGTATAGGTCAGGAATAAGTTAGAAATAACTAAAATGCTCCAAATCAAGTTCTAGCTATTTTGATACAAACATTTTCCATCAACCTTACTTCTCCCTGTCTCATCTGTCTGTTTCTGTGCCCTTTCCCATGGGGTAAAACCTTTTGTAGTATCCAGATGCCTTCTGCACACAGAAGCACTTTTGTGCATAAGGCTCCCCAGGGGAAGAAGAGGAAAATACCTTCATGGGAAGCTCCTTTCTGTTAAATAGGATTTGCATACCTAACGGAAGCATTTGCTTCAGTTAACCAAGTGAAGGTGGAGCAAGTCTTGCCAAACTATAGATACATTGAGAGAGATTATTAAAATTATTCAGTCATTCATTAGAGGAGCTTTGACAAAGATTGCAGAAACAGATATAAAATCGGAAATATTACCAAAAACATTCTCAAAAATATTTTATAATGTCCAGAACAACTGGCATGACTAACATCAAAGAAGGGATATGTTTTGACATTGATTTACTAACCACTTATAATTGATAGTAAATCCTCCTTTGAATACTTATTTAGGATTAAGACAGTCAAGTTATATGAGTATGTTCTACCAACAAATGTTGCAAAACATAGTGAATTTAATATTCCTCTGCCATATGGCCATCCTACACTTCCGCATCACAACCATGGCTCTACAAGTAGATCAGATTTTTGGCCAGTCTCTTGTGGGTCACTACATTCTAAGGTGATTGACCAGCAAGTAAGATGCTCTTCTCACTAAGCGATATATGTATGGTCCTTGTGGATCTGCTAAGAGTCTCAGAAAAGGAATAAAAGATAGATGAAATTATTTGCACGCTACTAGCTCTAGCGGGTAGATTGGTGGCATATTTTTTCATGGCAAAAGACAGAGGGTATCCAAAAGTTCACCATTTTTCTCCTGGTTGCGGATGGTGTCTTTTAGACCATTTTGTTCAAAAGAAAGTTAAAAATAGCATGAAAAGAGAACCCCTAAATTGCCTTATTCAAGCCTTCTACTCTAAGTGACTTGTGTAAAATGTCTTGTTCGGTAGTTACCCAACACCCATCTACCCCTAAGAGGTTCTAGTAAAGCACAGACTGGCTGGATTTAATAAAGCACAAATAGATAGCAAATGCATTCGTACATCTCAATCTAATCAGTAGCCTTCTCTATTCTCACCCGTGGCTGACTAATATGCATAAAGAATAGGAATTCTGACCACTCAAGGATCTTAACCATACATTCAGTCTATTGCAGTTTCTTCTCCATTACAATTTTTTTTCGCTTTTCTATCTTGGGACAGCCACAGACAGGACAACTATTCAATAAGAAATGAGTTTGAAGGTGACAACTTTCCTCACTAAGAGGAAAGGGGCCATGAGAGGAAAAGGGTACTTCTCGTGTGGCTGGTAATGGAGTTAAAATCTGATGCTACAGTCTTCTGGGAGCAGCAGGTGTGCGTGCTTGAACTTTACTTTGGAGGCATCCTCTAATTTCAGGGGTTCTGTGGCCAGTACCATCCACTGCAGTTCACTTAACTTGGGCTGAGTCTATTTCTTCCCTCCATCACTTCAGCTGGACCTATTCTTTGACCCTCATGTGGTTTCCAATGGTGAAACCAGGGAAAAGTCTGTTTGTAGATGACCAAGGAGCACTTTTTTCTATGTGGTTCACATTTGGCTCCATCACCATCATAGCTAACATGGCCAACTCTCCAGCAACTTCAACCTCTACCACTGTCTTTGTGCTGCCCCATAAGTCCTGAATGAGGCTGATGGGTCATGTATGGCAGGGCCACCCCCATAGTCTAGTAATAGGTCTTGCATTATTGGACAAATTTCTTGATTTAGAACTATGGCTTTCAGTCACGGGCAGGTGTGCCCCAGTTGGCAAGCTAAGGAGACATTTCCAGTTGTTACAGTGAGTTTGAAGGGTGTTAATTCATTTAGTTCATGGAGACCAGGTTTGCCGTTCAATATCCTACAATTCACAGGACACTGGCCTATAGCAGTGATCTGATTCCAAATGTCAGTGGTGCTGATATCAATAAACCCTGCTCTAAGTCAATGCTTTTCTGTATGCATATTTAAAATGCCTCCTCCAGCTAAACCATTAGCTTTTAATGGGGTATACATTTTTCTTTTTCCAAGGGACATTTGGCTATGCCTGGAGACACATTCAGTTGTTGCAGCTGGAGTTTGGTGATGTTTCTGGTATCTAGTTGATACAAATCCTAGATGCTGCTCAACATACTGCTATGCAGAGTATGGCCCACCAGAACAAAGAATTATCCCATTCATAATGCCTCTAGAATTAAGATTGAGAAACCTTGGTTTAGAATACAGGGAGAGCTTCTGGTATGCCTTAAGATGCTGTCTGGAAGCAGCTTTGAAGACAAGCAGAGACCAGAGACTTTGAAGCCATACTCCCAGGGTTTGATATAGTTTGCATATTGGTCTTCTCCAAATCTCATGTTGAAATTTGATCCCCACTGTTACAGGTGGGACTTGGTGGGAGGTGTTTCTGTCTTGGGCCAGATCTCTCATGAATGACTTGGTGCAGTTCTCCAGATGATGTATGAGTTCTTGCTCTGTTATTTCCCAGGAGATCTGGTTGTTAAAAAGAACCTGGAACCTTCCTCTCCTCTCTCTCTTGTTTCCTCTCTCACCATGTGATCTGTGTACACAGCAGCTCCCCTTCCCTTTCCACCATGAATGGAAGCTCCCTTAGTCCCTCATCAGAAGCAGATGCTAGTGCCATGCTTCTTGTACACCCTGCAGAACTGTGAGCCAAATAAACCTCTTTTCTTTTCTTTTTATTCTTCTAATTAGAAACAGGATCTTGCTCTGTTAGACAGGAGTACAGTGGTGCAATCATTGCTCATTGCAGCATTAAACTCCTAGGCTCAAGCCATCCTTTGACTTCAACTTCCTGAATAGCTAGAACTACATATTGCATGCCTCCATGTCCAGTTAATGTTTGTTAAAAATATTTGTAGGGACAGAGTCTTGCTGTGTTGCCTAGGTTGGTCTCAAACTCCTGACCTCAAAGGATCATCCTGCTTCATCCTACTAAAGTGCTAAGATTACAGATATGAGCTGCCATGCCTGGACTCTCTTCTGTTTATAAATTACTCAGCCGCAGTTATTCTTTTATAGCAATGCAAATGGAGTAAAACATTGTACAAGTCCTACATTGGGCACTTATAGATCTGTCTGTGATGCTGGACAAGTTATATAACCACTCTTTGTGTCTAAACCTGCTGTTTCTTTCTTTCTTTATTCCTTATCAGGTCCAGCTCCAATGATGATAAAAATGTAGATATAAATGGAGCTAAGAGGGGTGCCTGACCAAGAGTAAACAGTTCAGAAGTGTTATCCCATCAATATGACTTGGATTTTTGCTTCAAAACTTCAGCTGAAACTGACATGACAGGAAAAGGCCCAAATTAGAATTCTTCTTACACAAAATTCCTTCTGTGAGGAATCCCATCTGTTGTCAAATAATCCAAGTTGTAGAAATTTATTAAATTTCTCCTTTCTTGCCCCTTGCCCCCTTCAAATGAAATCAGATGGTGACACTATAAGGAAATTAAAGTGAAGGTAAAATAAAACAAACAGGAAGAAGTCTGTCCTCAGATTGGACATGCAATTATTCTTGTCTTTGCTGCTGATTTCATTTATAACTCATTGGAATTATCAATCCACAATAGATGTCCCCTGCCTATGTGATGTTTTTAATCAAACATTGGCATCATTCTCACATGTTCACTCTTATTAGCACTGGTGGATGTAATCTTCATGTTTTCCTCTGAACACTGCATGCCGAGAAAGGGGCCCTATTTCCTCATGGATTTTCAAGGCAAGAGAATATCAGGTCCTTACCTCTCATATTTCCATCTCACTCAGCAGAAAACACCCTGGCTCATGAAAACTGCAAGCATCGTTGTCAGCTGCACCTGCAGGCACCATGGGATTGCAAGTCAGCATACCCTTTCAGAAATGAGGATGAAATTAGAGGTAGAGAGAAAATTCTCCACTGTCCTCTTACTTCTCTCTGTTATGGTTTCTGCTATGTTTTCATTGATTATGCTATGGGGAGAAGGGAGAGAAGGAATCCCCTAAGAAGAACAGCATCTCACTGGACATTGTTTCTTTGCAAAAAAAAAAAAGAAAGAAAAAGAAAAGAAATACTTTTCTTACTTTTTGCACCCTAGAATCTAGATACCACCTTTAAACAGATTTGAATCCCACAGGGAGAATGTGGTCACCTATTTCACTACAAATGCTAGACCATGTCTTCTGGCATCAGAAATGCTATATTGTGCATGTGTTCTTGTTGCAAGCCATCTTCGACATGGTTTTCAGGGATAGGCAACCCATTAGGCAACCTGAATAAAATTACATTTCTTGCAACTGAAAATTTTTGCATGCACACACATACGTATATTGGTATTACTGTACAGCTTGCATGGTGCAAAGCTGAAGGCTAAGGGACCAAAAGAGGCTGAAATTTAGGCCTGGACACACTGTGCAGCCTGGGTATCTGTGGGGCTGCAATTACTGGCTAGATGTTTGTCTATTTCTCATGCATCCAGTAGAAGGCACCCTTTTGAAGGTCCCTCAACCCTCTCCTCATTCCCCTCCACCTATCATACTTAGCGTACTGTGTATTTGTCCTTAGTCTGTTTAATCCAACTTGATCACTTTGTAGCCTTTCTTTATTCCCAGTGTGCAAATCAGTATTTTGAATGCATTGAGCTAAATTTCGGACATATGCCTTTCCAAATAGTCCATCATGAAGGATGCCACTCTGGTGCAGCTATGCATTCTCTTCTGTGTAAGAATGCTCATTGTGTAGTCTCTCCTTTTAAAGTCTGTTTAGTGGAATGTTTCCTGACTTTTCCATTCACCTTTTATGTAATCTTTTGCCAGTTCTACCATTTCCAATAACCAATGAAGATATTTGCTTCATGTTAAATTCTAAGTAATCTACCTTCTGTTGAACTGAATCATTTCTCTGCAAAATATCTTCAAATAATTAAAGATCTTATAATGTGGTTTCCATAGACCGAACTGAATATTTCATGTGGCTAGGTAAGTAGGTAAAGTACAATATAGTAGCAATTGGGGTACACACTTAGAGGGTCCTAATAAATTATTGCAGTTGCTGATATGCAATCAGAAAGAATAACTGAGCCTTAAGCCTCAGATGGTGTTATAGACCTGAGGATGGGTGAAGATAGGCCTGGGATTAATGGATTGATAGCTCAGTTCATATTGGAGTTTCATATCTGAGATTCAGTGAATTCAAGGCTATTCTTCACTTGCTGTTATTCTAGGGAAGTGTGTCCATTGAGGAGTCACTGAAGGGGCTGGGAAATTGGATGATGCTCTTTCAATATCTCCCTTTAAAAAAACAAAATAGAGTGTGCCTCTGTCAATGCAGGCTGGAGTGCAGTGGTATAATCATGGCTCACTGCAGCCTCAAACTCCTGGGATCAAACGATCCTCCTGCCTCAGCCTCCCAAGTAGCTAGGACAACAGCTGGGCACCACCATAACCAGGTAATTGTTTTAAAAACTTTGCAGAGACAGCCTTGCTATGTTGGTTAGGGTGGTCTCAAACTCCTGGCCTGAAGCAGACCACCAATGTTAGCCTTCCAGGGTGCTGGGAGTAAGACATGAGCCACCGTGCTGAACTGCAATACCTTTTTAATTAGCAGGAAGTAGAAAACAGAAATTCTGCAGCATACTTTTCTCATTAACATGAATCAGTCTTGGGTGAAGTGTCCATGGTTTTTAATGATATTTTCAAAATGAACAATTTAGAGACAGGCATCAGAAACCACAAATAATAGGGCCATGTGAAGGAATACAATAGATTCATAAGGTCAATTGTTCGGCATTTATGCTGCACTTAGTTTCCCGTTGATTTTTTTTTAATGAGTTTGAAGTATAACACCCAGAAAACAAAGTTCTGTGTTGTGTGTTATGTTATATTATCAGTGCTCAGTGCAATTTGAAAGCCTAAAGCAAGTATTTCTGTAAGAAACACACATTTCAAGAAATATAATGTTTCCATCTTCAAAGGAATGCATGCTCTTCTCCCATTTTGTCTCCTTATCCTCCTCAGTGGTAAGCATTTTTCTCTTATGCTTTATATTTTCCCAAAAAGAAAGGCATCCCTGAATCGCATAAATTTTGCTTGTTTGGAGACTCTAAATGAATGCAACTTCATATTACTTTCTGATGTGTTCTTTTCATGCATAATTCTGTTTTATAAAGTTCTTATATGCTGCTATGTATACATTCATTCCACTCATTTTAATTGTTGTATAGTGTTCTAAAATCTGAATATATCACACTCCATATTTCCATTTTATTCCTAATTGATACAGATACTTTTTCGTGTTTGAGGTGATTATGAACTCATGTTATAAACATTCTTTTTCATGCATCCTCATTTCTCACAAGCACTGATTTTCTGAGATATATACCACTATGTAATTGCTGGTTCAAATCTTCAACTATATACTCTTTTCCAGTACACAAATGCCTGTTTTCACCAGCAGTATGCAGCCTTCAACATGTGGCAGTATAAGAATTCTGTTTTCTCCTTCTGATCTAGTGGGTGTATGTGGAAACTCATTGTGTGTTTATTGTATCTACCCTGAGATTGAGATGTTTCCATATATTTATTGGCCATTTGTTTTTTCTGATTACTGGAAGTGTCTGTTTGTTTTTGATTAGTTTTTCTATCAGATTATGTGTCTTCTTATTGTTTTATTTTGATTAGAGTACTTCATTGATTATATATGTTGCAAATTTCTTCTTACCTTTTTTGTTTTTAATGATTTCTTTTCTTTTTTTTTTTTTTTTTTTTTGAGACAGAGTCTTGCTCTGTCACTCAGGCTGAAGTGCAGTGGAATGATCTTGGCTCACTACAACCTCCGCTTCCAGGTTCACGCAATCTTCTGCCTCAGCGTCCTGAGTAGCTGAAATTACAGGTGTGTGCCACCATGCCTGGCTAATTTTTGTATTTTTAGTAAAAATGGGGTTTCACCATTTTGGTCAGACTGGTCTTGAACTCCTGACCTTGTGTTACACCTGCCTCAGTCTCCCAAAGTCCTGGGATTACAGGTGTAAGCCACCTAATGATTTCTTTAAAGTTCTTACTATTAGTTTGCAGACTTCACCATATTTTTTTTTCAGATTAGTGCATTGAGATTTTTGTTAATACTATCTTTTCCTACCCAGAGATATGAAGATTTCCTTTTACTTTATCTGCAAAAAGGCTTATAATTTTATCTTTGATGTTGAAAATGCATGTTGAATTTATTTATTGCATTCTGTAAGAGCTCTAGTTTATTTTCCCTTAGAATATCACATTACCATTTATTTTAAACAATTTAACCCATATCACAAATTTCAGCTGGTCTCTGTCTACCATTGTGCCAGTAATCACATTTGTTATCATCATGATTTTATAATGACACAAAATCTCTAGTATAGCCTATATTCTTTCCTTGTTCTTTTGCAAGAGAGTCTTGGCTATCTTTGGTGTGTTGATTTTTGTATGAATTTTGGAATACCCAGCTTGAAAAATAAATAAGCATCTGATTTTCAATTAAGAATTAATTGAATTAATTAATTACTTAATCTCTAGGCTAGTTTGGGCTGACTGGACATCTTTAAACATTGAACAGACGTATTTATGGAAATGTACATCCTTATACACATTTAAGTATTTTAGAATTTTTTCTCTGTCATATTCTGTACTATTCTGAATAGAAGTCTTTTATACATTTTGGTTAATTGATTTGTAAGAAAAGATGTTTTCAAAACTATGGTATTGTTTGTTTAAAATGTTCATTCTCTGTTATTGCTAAAATGGAAAATGCCATTACTTACTTGTTGAACATTAATTTTGCAACTTGTTAAACTCTTGTATTCTTTGGGATTTCCTAGAACACACTCCTATCAACTGTGAGTAAAAACAACTTTGCTATTCCTTTTTAATTTTTAGATGTGTTTATTTTTCTCTCCTTAACAGCTCATCATGTAACCCTTCAAGTACAATGCCAAATAGAACAAAGACTTGAGCATCTCTTTATGACTTTTGACTTTAAAGACACAGTTTCCAACACCCTAACCCATTAAAATGAGGTCTTCAATTCTACTCGCTTTTAGTTGTGAATTTTTATTAGATTAGGAAAATCACCTTTTATTTTTTATTTGCTAAAATACTTTTGAAGCTGTGAATGAAAGGATGTTGCATTTTGTTATTCTTTACTGAATGTAGTGGTGTTTTTTTTGTTTCTTTTTTCTTTTCTTTTCTATTTTATTTTCTTTATTTTCTTGAGACAGAGTCTCACTCTGTCACCCAGCCTGGAGTGCAATGGCATGATCTCAGCTCACTGCAACCTCTGCCTCCTGGGTTCAAGTGATTCTTCTGTCTCAGCCTCCCCAGTAGCTGGGACTACAGGTATGCACCACCATGCTTGACTAATTTTTTGTATTTCCGTAGAGACGGGGTTTTACTGTGTTGCCCAGGCTGGTCTCAAATTCCTGAGCTCAGGCGATCCACCCACCTCGGCCTCCCAAAGCACTGGGATTACAGGCATTAGACACCTCACCTGGCCAATTTTTTTTTCTCTTCAGTGTCACTGTAATGATTTTATTTTATATATGTATTATATTTTATAACATAATTATAATATATATAATATCTTTTATATATATAAAAGATATGACTTTAAGACGTTTAAAAGATGATTATATATATAAAAGATGATTTTATATATAAAAGATATGACTTTCTTTTATATATGTTTACATACATACATAAAATATACTTATAGATTTTAATATTAATTCCATTTTGTGTGTTGGAATAAACCTAATTTGAGAATTATATATTCATATGTTTTTCATGCATTGCTGAAAATAGTCCCTTGGTGATGTTGTTGGCAACTTCTTAATCCTATTCCTTATTGAATTTGGGATAGAAGTTACACTATCATACAAAAAAATTGAAGTATATGTCTTTTTTTTAATACTTGAGGAGATTAAGATTGGGGATATATCTTCCTGAACTAAGAAATACCACCCTCTCTGCATAGTTTTCCTTGTGGCTTGAGTTTTGGCAGCAAATTTGATGTCTTCCTTTCTTCTGTTTCTTTGTTTGTGAAAAAATTCATGACTAAAAAATTAATAATAGAAATTACAAAATAGTTTATCTGAACAAAAGCAAAAGAATCATTTATCTGATTTGTGGAATGTAGCTAATTCAGTACTTGAGCAAAATTTCCAGGTATATATTAACATATGAGAAAAGAAGCATATCTTAAAGTTAATAAAATCAGCATTTCAAGAAGATAGTAAAACAACAGCAAGATTTGTCAGAAGTAAATAATTAAGATAGCAGTAGTAATTAATGGAAAAACAACATACAATAGAATGAAGAGGAAAACCAAAAATTAGTTCATTGGCATTTTCATAAATTTGAAAATTTAAAAGAAGTAAAAAGACTTCCTTAAAAAAAGTATAGTGGAACAAAAGTGATTCAAAAATACACATCTGAATAAGCCTTCTTTCATTTGTTTGTTTGTTTGTTTATTTATTTATTTGAGATGGAGTCTTGCTCTGTCACCCAGGCTGGAGTGCAGCAGCGTGATCTTGGGTCACTGCAACTTCTGCCTCCTGATTTCAAGTGATTCTCCTGCCTATACCTCCTACTCAGGAGCTGATTACAGGCATGCACCACAGGGCCTAGTTAATTTTTGTATTTGTAGTAGAAATGGAGTTTCACCATGTTGGCTAGGCTGGTCTTGATCTCTCGACCTCAGGTGATCTACCTGTCTCAGCCTCCCAAGTGCTAGGATTACAGGTGTGAGACACCACACCCAGTCCCCCCATCACTTATGATACCAAATTAGTTGCTTGAGCTCAGGAAGTTGAGGCTGCAGTAAGCTATGATTGTACTACTGCACTCCAATATGGATGACAGAATGAGACCCTGTCTCAAAACAAAGAAACAAAAGAAAGGAAGTCTATTTAATATATAATATATATTTAATATATATACTATATATACATATATATACACACATATATGTGTATATATGTATTATATATATATGGTAAAGATAGTTTGTATCCATTGATACCTTTAAGATAGTTTTGCTTTCAATTTCTGCCATTTCAGTGTAATAATATTTGGGGTTTATTAATCTGATTAGAATTCCTTGATCACCTTGAAATCTGCCATAGGGTTTTCTTCTGTTCTGAAAATAGTCATTACCTCTTCAGATATTGCTGCTCTTTCTTCTGTTTTCATTCTGTTTGCACATAATTTAGATTGTCTCCCTCTGGCTCCTTTTTTAGTTTTTTTTTTGTTTTTTTTTTTTTTTTGTGTGTGTGTCTGTGTGTGTGTGTGTGTTTGCTTTTTAAAAAAATCTTTATTTTCAAGCTTCATTCTGGATTAATTTTCCTATAACCTACTTCACTAATTCTCTTGTTTACTATAACTAATCCATGGCTAAACCAATGTGTCCAATCCTTAAATTTGATATGTATTTTCATTACATTTCAAGGTTGAATTTTTGTTTCTTCTTATCGTTTCTACATTTTTAAAGCTCTCAATTTTGTATTTTCTGGAATGCTTTCTTCCCAGTTATTTTAAAGTCTGCATCTTGTTTTTCTTTTTTTTTTTTTAACCCCCCCATCACTCTTATGTTTCTTCCTCTTTCTTTGTATTTTCATCTTACTGACTAATATCTTCATGGACTAAGTATTATAATTATGCATATATTCAGTATTCTTATTTTGTTTTTCTTATTTCTAGCTCTCTATTTTATATTCTTATATATTACATCCGCCTTTGTTGCCCAGGCTGGAGAGCAGTGGCACAGTCATAGCTTACTGTAGCTTTGATTTTATGGGCTCATGTGAATCTCTTGCCTCAGCCTTCTGAGTAACTAGGACTACAGTTGCACACCATCACGCCTGGCTAATATTTTATATTTTAATTTTTTTAGTGACTAGATCTTGCTTTGTTACCCAGGCTGGTCTAACTCCTGGCTTCAAGCAATCCTTTTTCCTCAGTCTTGAATAGTTGGAATTACAGCCTAGGCCACTGCACCCAGTTTCCCAGCCTTTTCTTCTTTGCATGATACTCTCTGGATCATTTCTTCTCATCTCTTGCCAAGTGTATACAACATCCTCTTTAACTTTTCTGCCCTTAGGCAGATGAATTCGTTTTCTCATTTTGTTTATTTCTCTGATCTAGAAGTTTGACTTGATCTTTATTTGTTCATTCTTAATACTTTCTTATTCCTGGCAGTTGCTTTCCAGCTTGTTGTTTTCAAGGTCTTTGAACACCCTTCAGAAAATTGGTTATCATGTATATCTGTTCACTGCACTATAATAATTCTTTTGGGATTTCAACCAGGTTTTGCTGGTGACTTTTTGTTTCTTTCTTCATGGGCTTGGTAATCTTTGTGAATTGGCTGCTATATTTGCAAATGGATTAAGGGCATCTTCCGAACCTGTGGACACTGGAATTCCAGGTTCTTTCATCCATTGAGCCATGCTGTTCCCTGAATTTCTTAGATGCTGTGAAGGTAGACTACAAGTCATTGCAAGACCAAATTTACTTTTGTTTAATGCTTGCCTTGAGGGGGAAACCTACAAAGTAGGAAAATGTTAGAGGTGAGTGTATTAGACTGCATACCTTCAGGAATGACTAGGGTTTGACAATTGTCCCATTATCTGCTGATGCTGTAAGAACCCTAACTGTTTTCTTCAAGATTGGAACAGTGCACTAAGACAAAGCCTGCATTGTGTGCTGGGCATCTAGCTAGACCATCATTTGGTCATCAGTGTTTTTTGTTTGTTTGGTTGGTTGATTGGTTGTTTTGAGTAAGTTTCTTGCTCTGTCACCACGCTGGAATGTAGTAGCATGATCATGGTTCATTGTTGCCTCAAATTCCCAGGCTGAAGACTTACACTCCTACCTCAGCCTCCCCAGTAGCTGAGACCACAGGCATTGGCTAATTTCTAAAAACTTGTTGTAGACACAAGGTTTTACCATGTTGCCCAGGCTGTGATCATCAGTTTTGAAGCTATAATCTTAAATATAATTTTAGCACTGAAATGCTTTTAAGAGACTTTTCAAAATCACACATATTACAACCCACTTTCAATTAGAAGGTTGGTCTGAATGATCTTCTCTGTTACTGCTAGATGTAGACTTCTGATTTATGCTGATACCCACAGAAATGACTAGGTAGAACATGAATTTATAGAGATAATTCAAATATTTTATTAGCACTCCATTATGTTAAGAGCAGTTCAGAGTTCAGAGAATCACAACTTTCTTTTACCGGCATTAAAATAAGTTAAATCAGCAATGTTATTTCTATCAACTAACACTTCAAATAAATATCAGACAGTTAATCATCACCTGACACCATAGTTCATGCAAATCATGTTTTATTTAGGATATATGTTACTGCTAGCATTTTGGATGAGAAGATATTTTTTTTTGTTGAGTCAGAGTCTAGCTCTGTCACCCAGGCTGGAGTGCAGTGGTGAGATCTCGGCTCACTGCCAGCTCTGCCTCCCAGGTTCACACCATTCTCCTGCCTCAGCCTCCCGAATAGCTGGGACTACAGGCACCCGCCACCACTCTGGGCTAATTTTTTTGTATTTTTAGTAGAGACAAGGTTTCACTGTGTTAGCCAGGATGGTCTCAATCTCCTGATCTCCTGACCTCCGTGATACCCCGGACTTGGCCTCCCAAAGTGCTGAGATTACAGGCTTGAGCCACCGCACCCAGCCAAAAAGATATTAACATTTTTCTCTGAAGCACTGAGTCATACTTTTGTTTTTTCATAAGATTTTTTACACTTTTCAATTAGTATGTGAGTGTTCCTCAGGAAATGCATGTTTGGCTATTTTGCTGTTTTAGAATGTTTCATCTTTGAATTGCATGATTAAAATCCATTTTAGAAACTAACACGAGTGTGTTTAAATACAAATTATGAAGCCAGTGTTTTGTTTCAAACTTAGGGATATAATCTTTTTTTTCCATGAAAATGCTCTCATTTATATATACATGAGGTTATGTCAGACGTTTAAAGATTGATGATGGATTTAGTGCCAGCTGTTGATTAGTATGTCTGCAATGGATCTACAATATGGCAATAACACTAGGTACTATGAAGAGTTACTGTGAGAAATAAATAAGACATGATCTATTTAATTCACCTAGCAAACTTACTTGTATACTAAAATTATTCAATAAATAATGGCCCTTGTGATTATTTTTCTATTGATAGATATTTATGTTGATTTATCTACTGATCAGTCTTATAGCAGTAAATTTATCTTTAAAATCTAGACACATTAGAAAAGAACAATGTTAGATTTTATGTCAAAAATAAAATTTCTTGGTGTACTAAAATACTATATTTTTTCTATTAATGAAAGTTAGGCTTTTATATTGATTATTTTGAATATTTTACTGTGCTTGGTATGTTTTCAAAATTTAGTAGTTCTTAATGCAAGTCTACTTTTAAAAATTTTTTCATTACCTAGTAAAGTTTACTAGTAATTCATTTTAATTTAGTAGACATGAGAAATACACACCAGTTTTTCACACACAATCATAAATCCTGTACATCATGTTGGTGAACTGGGAATTAAACTGCATCAAATTTCCATTGAATAATAGAAGAGCAATCTATGATGTAATTGAAATGTTAATAAATATTGTAGAAGTGGGAAATTTTCAGAATGTTCTGATTTGTCAAGAGAATCTCAAAGCATGGCACTTTTCTTTTTATTAAATTTTATTATTATTATACTTCAAGTTTTAGGGTACATGTGCACAATGTGCAGGTTTGTTACGTATGTATACATGTGCCATGTTGGTGTGCTGCACCCATTAACTCGTCATTTAGCATTAGGCGTATCTCCTAATGCTATCCCTCCTCCCTCCCCCCTCCCCTCTCCCCCACCCCACAACAGTACCCAGTGCGTGATGTTCCCCGTCCATGTGTTCTCATTGTTCAATTCCCACCTATGAGTGAGAACATGTGGTGTTTGGTCTTTTGTCCTTGCGATAGTTTGCTGAGAATGCACACTTTTCTATAATCTGTCATAGATAAATCAGGTCTTTTGTTATGTTGTTTTTCTCTTTTTATTTCCAATTCATCACAAAAACACACTTTGGTTTATGAGTATGTAAACTATAAAGTAGTAAATCTGACAAAGTCTACGTGTTGAAAACTACATTCTACCACTGAGGGACACTGATGAAGGCTTAAACAAATGGAGAAAAGACTGTATTCACAAACACAACACCCTCCTAAGATACAATATTGTTAAGATGTTTATTTTGTACAAATTAATCTACAGACTCTTTGCAATCCCAAAAGAAATAATGGTAGACTTTCAGAAAATACATAAATTAACAAGATGAATTTAAAATTTAAATCAAAATACAAAGGATGTGCAGTAGCCAAATATCTTTGTAGGAGTAGAACACATTGGGAGGACTCCTGCTACTTGACCTCAAGACTCAGTGTGGAGCTATACTGATTGAAACAGGGTATTATTCATATAAAGATAGACAAACAGATCAATATCATAGACTGGAGACTCCACATGGAACTACACATATATGGACAATGAATTTTCCAAAGAAATACAAAGGCTTATATTTTCAAATCCAGCTGGAAGCAAGCAGCTTCAGTTACATTATAAAATTTCCACTAACTAGAATATTCTTGGGGAAAAATGAAGTGTCACCTAAATGGAATTTTTAAACTTGCACCCTATGTCTGAACACGATTCTTTTTCAGTCAGGCACGTAATTATTAAGGACACATTTCTGAGCTGTGCATAAATCCCATCCAGTCCCATCCATAGATGTATTGAAAGCATGTGCTTACTGCAAGAGCAATGCACTAGCCTTTTTTCCTAGAGTTAGGTCTTCAAAGAAAGGGCCTTTTTTCAGAGTATCTGCCCAGGGCACAAGACTGACTTAAAACCAGTGTTAACAATACACACGGTACTCTGAACCATCTGCTGGAGGACCTCCCTGTGTCCGACACAGTCCATCTATTGAATGTCATGGACAAGGTTGATGGTTGAAGCAAATCATTTTATGCAGTGAGAAAAAGACCATGCTGCTCTTTCAGTTTTTGAGCCACAACTACCTAATCCACAGTCAGATTTGTCAGCCTCAGCACTACTGATATTTGGGACTTCATAATTCTTTGCTTTGTTAAGCTTGTCCTGTGTGTTGTAAATGTTCACAGTCCAGATACCAGTACATAAATAGATACAGTTTTACCAATTAAAATAAATAATAAAAAATCATCTTTACAGGTAAAAATAATAAGCAGCCAAACACAGTGGCTTATGCCTGTAATCCCAAAATTTTGGGAGACCAAGCTGGAGGATCTTACTAGCCTGGGATTTTGATACCAGCCTGTGTCACATAGTTACACTTGCCTCTAAAAAAAAACATAAAAAATTAGCTGCTGGGCATGGTGGTATGTGCCTATAGTCCCAGCTACACAGGAGACAGAGGTGATAGGATCACTTGAGCTCAGGAGTTCAAGAGTTCAAGGCTACAGTGAGCTATTGATGATTCCACCACACTCCACTGTAGGTGACGGAGAAAGACTCTGTCTCTAAAAATAAAAATAAATAAGGTAAATAGTTTTGAATTGAAAAAAATGTATTCTTTAAGAGATATCTGATAATCACCTACTTTGACCATGTTTTCATCCTTCAAGGATTTCAAACTGTTACAAAAAACTTCTAAACCCATATCTCTTTAGTTTAAATTCCTTACATGAATTTAATGCTCCAGTATGTGACACCAATTACTGATTTTAAAAAAGAATAGATCTGTTTTAATATTCCTTTACCAATATTCCTCATGTTCATGAGAAAATATGAGGCAGTGCAGTTGACTGCATTTGTATTTATTTAATATCATGAGCAAGTGGGAAAAATTCAGATGTGGCACCAAGTTGATCATCTCTGTTATCATCATGAGAAGGAGGTGCAATGTGAACATTCTGCCATAGGGCTTGTCTCTGTAAAGTGCAAGTCAAGGGGCATGAAGAGCTTCTACTATTTTTAAAAACATCTTTCTGAACAGATAATGGAGGCTTAACTGTAGTGTAAACATACTAATGCACCAATCTTGAAAAATGTAAAATAAACTGTTGAAATTAGGGGTGATCTATTCAAATTTGAAGGATAGAAAATATGCCTACCAGCCATAAAAGGGGTGCATTTACTTTTATTTTTGAGAACAACAAGAGAGCAGAAAGACCCATTAACGAAAGGGTAAGAGTCTTCAGAGCAGATTACTCCCACTTGAAAAAGATGAGTTAAGTGATTTTACAGCAGGAGAGAAAGATATTTGCAGCAAGAAGTTTCATTAGTCACCAAATGAGGTTTCTCTGACATATATTTTCACAGAATGTGAAGCATGAGAAACCATAAAATTTCTATATTTTTCTTGTGTATATTCATTTGGCTGGAAGATTCCCTTCTCTAGCCTTCTGGAAGTTTCAGTCTTCTAATCTGATTTAGTGGCCTTTGTTCACTAGGAAGAACATAGTCCATTTACATTTGCCAAAGTATAGTTGCGTGTATTTGCAGTTTAAACAGGAAACATTCTAAAAAATAGAGTGTGTGTTTGTTGAAACCACTATGACTATTAAAGTCAGAGAAGTTACCTAAAACAGAAGATGCTCAGAGTTTGAAACTGGATGGTTATTAATAGATGCTTTGTGTTGACTGGAGTTTAACTGCCAGTCCTTTCTTGAGCCAAGAAATTTTCCCAAAAGAAACACTTCAGTTGTAAGCCCAGTAAAGACACTGGAATATGCTTTATGAATTGGCAACAAAAAGAAAAGTTGGGGAGGATAGGAGAAGAAAAGAGAGAGGGAGTCTTCAGATAGGAAACCCCCCTTGCTTCCTTTGGAGTCTCATCTTAAGATTTAAATTAAATTGAAGATCCAATTAAGGAATAGAAAATATCAGGATTTTTCTTTGTGACACATAATCAACTTTATCTCTCAAACAATTTACATGATGACTTACAGAACAACTGCATAATATTGATTCTACAAAAGATGACCGAATTCATTAGGACTACTCATTTGTCCTCAGTTATACTTTCTGCAGTTTCAATTATCTACAGTCATCCATGGTCTGCAGAAAATTCCAGAAATAAACAATGCATCAGTTTTACATTGCCCTTGGTTCTGAATAGCATGATGAAATCCCCAGCAGTCCTGCTGCCTCCCAATCCATCCTGTCCAGCCAGTGAATCCTCCCTTTGCTTGGTATCTCCATGCTGGTAAGGCTACCTGATCTTTAGTCATTTAGTAGTCTTCTCAGTGACCAGATCTGTCATGTTACTGCAGTGTTTGTGCTGAAGTAACCCTTATTTCACCTAACAATGTTCCCAAAGTGCAAGAGTAGTGATGCTGGCATATTGTTACAATTATCCTACTGTATTGTTAGCTATTATTGTTAATCTCCTACTGTGCCTAATTGATAAATTAAGCCTTTTCATAGGCATATATGTATAAGAAAATGCATAGTACATATAGGGTTCAGTACTATCTGTGTTTTCAGGTATCCACTGTGGGTCTTGGTACATGTCCCCCATGCATAAGAGAAGACTACTGCTGTCCACGTTTTATTTGAAGGAATTTTGATTCATTTGTGGTCTTTTTCATGGCCTCTCCCTTTTCTCCTCTGGCAAATTCGAATTGGCATGCCCTCAGCTTAATCTTGAAAACATTTCATCCATTCTATCCTGCAAAAGAATGTAAATTTTTCATTATGTCGGTCAATGTGCTTTTGAGAAAGGGAATAGTCCAGTTTGTATTTTGTCTTTAAATTCATGGTTTAGAGTTTTCTCCTCTTCCCTTCCCTTGAGCCTCACCAACTGCAATGTCTCCCCAGTTCTCTAACTTCATGACTGTGGATTAAACTCTCTTTTTTTCTTTAATGTGCTGTTTCTTAAGTAGTAACCACCTTTTTTTCTTGTGGCTTAAGAATGCTTCCAGAGATATTTGTGGCTAAAAAGCCCTGGAGATGCCAGTGCAACATCTTGCTTTTTCCACTTAATAATATAACTGTAAGGTTGTTTTATTTTGACACATAGACATCCACCTCATTCTTCAGGAAGCCTCTGTCACAGACCCATATATGGACATACCATATTCATTGATTGGACTGCGATGGCTGGACATGTAGATTGTTTCCAAATAGTTGCTACTATAAACCTTAGTACAGTGAAACATCCTTCACACACCTTTGATTGGGGGCAGGATTCCATATCTATTTTAAATGTATACAGATGTTACTGAGTTTCAGAGGACTAAACAATTTAGCTTCCAACCACAACCTATAAATGCACCTTGGCCACATTTTTGCCAATAGAGACTGTTATAAAACATGTCATTTTTGTTTGTCTCAGGTCAGTAAAACTGCTGTAAAGGAACAGATACTAAATGTGAGCCACATGGTTTCTGTCCTGACTACTCAAATCTGCTGTTGCAGTATAAAAGCAGCAATAGATGATTTGTCCATGAATGGTGTGGATATCTTCAAATAAATCTGTATTAACAAAAAGAGGGTCAGGACCAGCTGGAGCAGAGTTTGCTGGTCTCCAGTCTGTCTAATACAGCAATAGTAATTTTTAGTTTGTTTCTTTTGTATGAGCTAGGCTTGGAATTTGTTCATACGTTTAAAATCTACTTATGTATTTTTTCTCTTGATTGCATCCTTTGCTCATTTTGCATAATGCAGTTGAACTTTTATTGATTTATTTTAAAAAGCACTTTATTTGTTTGAAATCTAATCACTTTTATATATGCTGAAATATTAATGGTCTCACTTGTTGCAACAATTGACTTTCTGTTAAATTTATATTTGACATAGAACCAAGTAAAATTTATGTTTTCTTTGGTTTTAACATTTACTCTTAAAAACAGTTAGATCTCACAACATGGTGCCTCACTCCTATAATCTCCGTACTTTGAGATGCCTAGGAAAGAGTATCGCTTGAGGCCAGCAGTTCAAGACCAGCTTGGGCAACATAGAGAGACCTTGTCTCTACAAATAATTTTGTAAAAAATTAGCTGGACCTAGTGGTTCACACCTGCAGTCCTGGCAACTAGGGAAGCTGAGGCAGGAGGAGTGTCTGAGCCTGGGAGGTTATGAGGATTCAGTTACAAGGTTACAAGGATGCAGTGAGCCATGATTGTTCCACTGCACTCCAGCCTGGACAACAGAGCAAGACCCTGTCTTAAAACAAGTAAACAAACAAGTAGGCCTCACATTGATGTTCTATTTTACAGCTTCCTTAGGATTTTCAACCAACAGTGTTTTTAACTGATTGTCCATGCTGTTTTGGTGGAAATTGCACGCCAACTGCATAAGAACATCATCAGTCCCATACTCTGGGCTGTGCTGTCTTCTGCTTCTCTTAGAAAGGAAACACATGTACTTGCTCTGCTCTTCTATAGAGTTTCAAATATGATCCATTTGTTCTTTGTTTCCTGGAATTTTATACTTTATATTTTGTATTGTATGTGCTTCCATTTGTGTATGGTATATTGTCCATTCATATATGTGTAGCCTTTATTTTCTTTGCAGGCAGAGCATTGCTCTGTCACTCAGGCTGGAGTGCAGCGATGCAATCATAGCTCACTGCAGTCTCAACCTCCTGGGCTGAAGCAATCCTCCCACCTCCACTTCCTGAGTAGCTGGAAGTACAGGTGTATGCCACCACACCTGGTTTCTTTTGTTTTTGTTTTGATTTTTTGTGGAGATAAGGTCTTGGTATATCAGCCAGGGTGGTCTTGAACTCCTGTCTTCAAGAGATTCCCCCCACCTTGTCTTCCTAAAGTGCTAAGATTACAGTCATAAACCACCAGGCCCAGTCTTGTGAAGCCACGGTAATTGACGAGAATCCTGTAGTCACATTTTCATAGACTATGCAGTAGATGCAGTATACTTAACTTCTCTAAGAATATTTTTCATTTTGTATTAAATTGTTTTCTAAGTTTGTTTCCTTTATTAGTGCAGTAAAAGAGTATTTGTAAAGAATTTGGTAGGCAATTTTTAGTCTACAGACAATTTTGTTATTGTTTCTTAGTAAAAGAAGGATAACAATAAGAACTTAGCCACAAAATACAAGTTTCCATGAGTCAATACAAAATAACAGTGGTAGTCTGCAACAGAAAGGAGTGACCAGAAGCTTTGGGGCATAGTTTTCCTTAGTTAAATCAGTATAATAAGTGGGGCACACATTGCAAGTTATTTATTCATAGTTTGATAGTTTGCATTGGCATGTCTTAAACTTGAATACTTTGTAGTGAATGAAGTGAACAGGATGAGATGATGAGGAATGCACACACACCCACATGCATGCACACACAAACACACATGCATGAATACATACATACATGTACACATATGTACGGACATATATGTGCCTATGTCTGTGCATGTATGACTGTGTGTGCACATGTGTGTATGAGTTACTTTTAATTATATCTGAATATTAAAGACTCTCCTTTAATTAGACATTGTTTATTGAGAAAATGCAATACACTATTTACCATTACCTAAAAGATGCTTCAAGTTGCTCTCATATCACAAATCAATTGATGACATTTAATGATGAGCCTGTGTCTGGAGATGGGGAAACCATTTTTAAAAATTAAAGTTTCTGTCTTGAAATATCGTCATCTTTCACATTTTCTGTGCACTAGGATGTTCTTTGCTTTTAGGAAAACATGTTATGATTCTGTTAAAATCATTGTCCCTTGACCCTGAAGAGAATGTACTGTGATTGCCTAACAGGAAGGCTGCATTTGAAGCCCAATTTTGACTAATATCATCTCCCCCAAGTCTATTAAGTGTGTTATTGTGCAACGCATGTCCAAATGTAGATTTGAGCTGTAGAGGAGAAATTGATTAAAGAAATGTGTCATTTCCTTGCAAAAAGGAAAGTTTTGTTAAGGAAATTGTTACTGATAGGACAAAAGTGCTGAATTAACACCTACCGGCCAGGCGCGGTGGCTCACGCTTGTAATCCCAGCACTTTGGGAGGCCGAGGTGGGCGGATCACGAGGTCAGGAGACCGAGACCATGGTGAAACCCTGTCTCTACTAAAAATACAAAAAATTAGCCGGGCGTGGTGGCGGGTGCCTGTAGTCCCAGCTACTCGGAGAGGCTGAGGCAGGAGAATGGCGTGAACCCAGGAGGTGGAGCTTTCAGTGAGCCGAGATCGTGCCACTGCACTCCACCCTGGGCGACAGAGCGAGACTCCATCTCAAAAAAAAAAAAAAAAACAAAAAAAAAAACCTACCTTCTTTTTTTTTTTTTTTTTTTCTTTCAGATGGAGTCTCGCTCTGTCACCAGTTGCGTGCACTGGTGCAGTCTTGGCTAACTGCAACCTTTGCCTCAGTTTCAAGCGATTCTCCTGACAGTCTCCCAAGTAGCTGGGAATACAGGCATGCACTACAATGCCTGGCTAATTTTGTATTTTTAGTAGAGACGTGGTTTCTCCATGTTGGTCAGGCTGGTCTCAAACTCCCAGCCTCAGGTGATCTGCCCATCTCAGCCTCCCAAAGTGCTGGGATTATAGGCATGAGCCAGCATGCCTGACCTCATTCTGAGATTTTTAAAGTACAGTCCTTTAATATTTCAACCTCCCTGTCATCATTAGTCTAAATATTGACAACTACATTGTATTATACAAGACAGTATCAGTTGAGCAATATGGTATCAACTGATTGGTACAACACTGTATCAGATTAAATTTAACTGATTAAAGTTATGACCCTGCCTTCTAAGAGCTTACCAGTTGACAATAAAAGCATTATCTTAAGGTGGAGAGTAAGAAGAGCGAATTTCTTAAGACAGAGATGAAACTGCCTCCCCATTCCATCAGTTTAGATCCAGAGAACAAAACTGTTCACACAACAGATAGGATTTTATAAATTGCTTCAAAGGAAAAATTCCAATTGGTACTGGTATCCTAGAAAGATGTTAAATGAGGAATTCTAGGTAAGAGGCCTTGCAGAAAGCTAGGAATGTCACTAGGTCTCATGGAAAATACTTTGAGTCCTGCAGAGAATAAACTCCTATTGAGACTAGTAGAAGACTAAGCTTCTTCTAGACTTTAATCATTGTTATCTGGAAAGGAATTGAAAGTAGTTACGTTTTTTTCTTAATCATTCTAATTATGTGAAATCACTAAATGTCAGTGTTGAAGTGACCACAAGGACCAAGCTAATTATGGAAGAAAGAGATGAGGAAGACATTGAATACAGCTACCCACATATTCATAAGCAAATCTAGAGTGTTGAACAGATGAAAGTCCTCCCTGCAACAGCTCCATGGAGGCAATTCTGTTAATGAAGTCTCAGAGACTAGACTGTGAATGGTCACAAAAACTGTTATTAAAAATGCAGGTTTATTTAAAATAACAAACTGCTTTTTCATGGGTAATTGGTGGTAAGATTTTATAACTCTTCAAAGACTACTATGACTCAGCACACATTAATTCATTCATATGAGATTTTTTCTTTTTACATTCTTTGATAAATAATAAATATCCACTTTTATCACTAAAAATATCTTCCTTCCACAAAATACTAAAACATTAACACAGTTCAGCCAAGTTATTTGTTGCTTTGTAGCAATGATAACCTTTCTTTAATTGTGCAATGGCATATTTCTCATTTGTCTCTGATGGCTCATATAAATGGAGTTTTCTGTCCGTATTTTTAGTGTCATTCTGTTCAAAATTGCATAGGCCTTCCTTAAGATGATTAAGGCTTTCTACGCAGCTTTTATCTTTTTCCTGAGCCCTCACTAGAATCACCTTCGACGTTCTACTCATGGCTTCATAGGCTCTGTCTACCATACACTTCAAAACTCTTTCGTATTCTACTCATTACCCAGTTGCAGAGCTGCTTCTGAATTTGTAGGTGTCTGTTGTCTCAATACCAGTTGTCTGTTATCTCAATACCACATTCTCAGTACCAATTTCTGTCTTAGTTCATTCAGGCTGCTATAATGAAATAACATAATCTGTGATGGGGTGGGGGGTGGGTTATAAAAAACTGCCATTTATTTCTCACAGTTCTGGAGGCTAGTAATCCAAGATGAAGGTACTGGAAGTTTCAGTCTCTTGACAGCCCACTTCCTGGTCCACAGACAACAACTTCTGCCTCTGCCCTCACATGGAAAAAGAGTGAGGCGCTCTTTGAGATCTCTTCTTTAAGGGCACTAATCTCACTCATGAGCACTCCATAATCAGGATCTAATGACCTCTGAAAGACATTGCTTCCTAATACCATCTCCTGGGGAGGGGAGTTTAGGATTTTAAGGTTGAATTTGGGGAGAATGCTAACATTCAGTCTATAAAAGAAGACAGTATAGGAAAACTACAGAAATCAATAAACTCGGCTATTGTTTTGATTAAAATAGAGCCAAGTGCATTTTTGTTTTACATGTTTTAGTTTATATTTGTTATTATTCTTCTAAAAAACAAACATAGTGATAGTTAATTCTTCCATGATGTTTTTGAAAATGTGTTGTTCTGCATTGGCTATAAGTCTCCTCTCTGACTTTGAAGACCTTGGAAAGCTGCCAAATATCTCAGAACTTGTTATCTTGAGTCTTAAAGTGAATAAAATGACCTCAGTACTACCTGCCTTATAAAATGCTCTGCCGATTGATGCATACAGTATGCATATACTTTGAACCAAGAATATTTTGAGACTGCAGGTTTGGGTGTTATTGGAATACATTTGACTCTATATCTCTTTTTATGGAAACAGATATACATACTTAATGTCAAATAGTTTGGATCTTTTTATTAGCTAATATGATTAGCTAATGTGATTAGTAGAATAAGCAGACTCTTCCCATCTTAGTGTGTGTATCTGCCTTCTCCTAGAACTCAACACAAAATGAGCTTCATGATTCACATTTATGCTAACATGGAGACAGAACCACCTCGTGCAAAACAGGTAAAAGCAGGTATAAGGTGCCATGAAGGGAAATGAGATTGAATGTCTTCAACTTCTCTTTGTTTGGCTTATCATGTGTCATAGAGATGTTCTCCTACATGCAGTAGAAACAAAAACATCCCTTAACACTCTGTTTGAGCAATTCAAAATCATATTTTTTATGTTATGTGAGTTTCAAGTGATAAATCCTCTTCAAGATAACTCAGGGCTTCACAAAAATGTAAAAAATATGTTTAAAGTTTGAAATGATTCATATTTTTAGTATTCATGGCAAAGAACTTCTTTTCTAGCCTTAATAGGATTTCAAATGGACTTTGATGTTTTAGTAAATAAGAACTAGCTTTTTCTTTTTAAGCTCCTGTGTCTTATGTAAATGGCTGTGCTGATTTTTATGGAATTGAATATTCCAGAAAATGTCACGGAACCTAAAGCAACTTAACATTCTGGTTTTTAGATCTTAAAGGGATATGGTGTTAAATATAGGTTTTGATACCCATCCAACCTGTGGAAGGTTTTCTCTGTGCATGTTACTTTCAAATTTGAGAACTTAGTATGTCAATGAAGGGAAATCTGTATACCTGTTGAAAACAAAATAGAAATAGGAATTCTGAAGGAATTATTGTAATTTACTTGAATAAGCACTATAAGGGGTCAAAGACTATCAGTGGAGTGACGATAGATTTCTTTTGAGACTTCAAAACCTTTTTACTACCAAAACAGCTATTATATTCTGAAAGGCATTCTGTCTTTACAAAAAGCATTATCCAGAATTTTAACTTATTTTCACAAGAACATTCTACAAAATTAGTGTACCTTTGTTTAAAAATAAGATTCTCCCACCTGAGGTCTGAAATTTATTAATGTGAATATTGTAAGCATTTTTAGAAGAAAATAATTTTGTAAAAGATGTAAGTTATGAAAAATACCACAGTGAAGTACAACATTCACAAACTTACTGGAACCTTGTCCTAAAAATGAACTAATTATTGGATCATATGGCAAACTGGTTAAGAAGGATAAGAAATTACTTTATATCATTAAAAAACATATGACTATCCACCTGCCCTTCTAAAACTTTTTCCTCTCATGTTCTGCTATTTTACTTAGAATTTCTGTCCATTACACTATTATTTTAGGTTAAGGAACAGTGTGTTTAGACAGCTGCTCATTAAAGTACTAAATAGAAAAGGTAGTAAATTAAGCTTTTCACACACAATTTATATATTATCTTATAATGTGTAAGAGACAACAGCATAATAAAGATAAATTCTCCATCAGTCTTAGTTACAATAGGGCACTTTTTGCTTTTATGCCTCTCATTTTATCTAAATTCCTTTGGGAAATGATGTAAGTTCTTTTAAACATTGCTTTAAATTATATTTAGTTTTTAACATATTTTAAAAATATGGAAATGTATAACATGTGAAATTTCCATGTCAGTGTTTTCTGTATATTTTCTCCAGCTCTTTCTTGAATTACAGACAGCTATTGTACAACTATACCACCCACCCACACACATTTATTCGTTTACACATATTTCTTTTTAGTGCTGTTTTGCAAAATTGGAATATTAATTATACTTCTCTGCAACTTGCTTTACTTACTATTTTTATTTTTTCTCTATCTTTTTGCAGCTTTGTGATAATCCCAAGCATTAAAACACATTATAATGTCAGTGGAATAAATTAGGCATACAGTGCCCATTAACTAAGGTTTCCAGAGGCAACTCTTTTTGTTATTGATACAATGCAAATACAACTTTTTCATGCAGGGTTGCCAAGGCCCTGGAGTAGAAATCTAAATCATAACCAAAACAAACATTATCACCACACAGAAAGTAACAGAAAACATTTATGTAGGTTTTGAGTATTTGAATAATATTTTAATAATTAGGTTTTAAAGCAGAAACTGACAGCTTTGTCGACCTCACCCATCCTATGTTGTCAGATGGAGGGTATGGATCTGGCTGATAGGGAAATTGAGGTAGGTAAATAGAATAAATAAAATGATATTATGTACCTGTGCTTCGGTTTAAGGATGATAAAATTGTTTAAACTTACGTCCACATTTTTGGGTCGTTCCCTACCCCTACATAAGAAAATCCACCTCTTAGTTCTTCAATTGTTCAGATCTCAATCAACACAGTGTTTTGTCATTAGCATGCCAGAAATGCAATGTTTTCATGAAATGAATTACTAGTTATATCATAATGAATATTAGCATGAACTATCATTGTCCCATAACATTAAAATGTTCAAAATATATTAATTGGCTAAAATAATTTACAGCAAATCCCTAAAGTGGCATTATCCAGGTATAAAAATCCAGAGGTGTCTTTGCCTTTGACCTAGTCCAATGCCCATGGCTTGAAGTCTCTTTAGCCCTACGTTCAGCTGTTGACACAGGAGAATTTCTCATTATTTGACACTTACTGAAAAAGATAAAAGAACATCACTTATTTTGTCCTTAGAGGATTGAAAGGCAGAGAAGCTACAAGATAGAAGTTGTACCTCAAAGGTTTTTGAAACAATACATATGCACTGTTTTGCGTCTGCTATGGGGGTCTGATGAATGACAATATATGTAACGCATTTGGCCCTGAGACACACAGGATGAAATATAAGTGGAGAGAAGGGATTAATAACCATCACTCATCTTTTTCTGAGGTTACTTTTACCTACCGAAATGAACCTAAAAATTGTACCTGAACAAATTGGCTCAGATAGATTGCAACATTGACTTTATAGTTTGTCCTAGGGCTGCCCCTGGGCTGAACCTAATGAAACTCAGGCGGGTTATATTAAAACTGAAATAGCTTGTATCTCTACACTTTCTGAAATCTGGTTTCTGCACAGGGAAATGCTGCATGTGTTTGCTGCAGGCAAATCTTAAATAAACCATGACCCTGCAAGAAGAAGAGAATATGTGCAGAGATACTTTAGGGAAGGGATAAGATGGCAATTTTGAATGGGAGCCCACATGGTACAAGTACTCATATTCCATTACCAACTTCAGAAGCTTAATTACTTTGGATAACCATTTTTCACCTTATTTTAGTAATATGTCAAGTATTTCAGGTGGTCTGCAAAAGCCATATAGCCCATGGTCTTAGCCTACCTCGTCAAACATCAGGCAGAAACACTTTCTAAACCCATTAAAAAGAGTCAAGCAGGAAATTGTGAGTATATAGTATTAAGGAGATGGAATTGCTCTTCTTAAATTTATAGAAAAAAAATTCTGTATTTCCTTCATCAATCTCCACTTAATAACATATTTTTTGTTTTTTATAAAACAATGCATGACATATAATACCTATTTAAACTTACAGTGGTAAACAAGATGAAATATTCTTGTTTTTATCCAGACATCTGTAAGAATTTCAGAATTATTACCCTTGTCAAATTCATGTATGCTTTTTTTGTGGAAATGTTCAACTTTTGTTCTCACTGCTCCCTGTCTTCTCCCATCAACAAACCCTGAATACATGGGAATTTCTCACAAGCTATTATTTAACTTCATTCCACAAGTCCATGAGATGTCCTACACAAGATGGGTTAAATCAAACTCTTTCTTTGTGGTAGAAGATAACAACCATTTTATATTGAATGCATAAAATTTTTTCTCAATACTGCAGGGTGATAAAGACAAGAAAAGGCCAATTTAAAAGGGAATCTTTTGAAAACATAAAATGAGGCAGAAATGCTTCACTTTCCTACACAATATGGAAATAATTTACTACCTTTGCAAAAACTAAACTCTAATGATGTAATTAAGTTTATTTTACATTGAGTAAAAGTTACGTTATGCATGAAATGACATAAAAATTTTGGGACAACAAAGAGTGATTCAGGACAACACAGTCACTACTGCTCTTGGTGTGGTTTTTAGGGGGTTGCATAATTGGTGAGTTCCTTACCATCACCTCACCTGGGAAGAGAAAGGGGTCAGGGAACTCCATCCCCCACCCAAGGGAAGCCCTGAGGAGTGTGCTGTGAGGAACACTGCACTCCAGCCCAGATACTAAGCTTTTCCTACAGTCTTTGCAACCCCCATACCTTAGGAAATTCCTAAGTTCCCACCAGGGCCCTAGGTTTCAAGCACAAAACTGGGCAGCCATTTGGGCAGACAGCAAGCTAGCAGCAGGATTTTTTTTTTTTTCATACCCAAGTGGCACCTAGACCTCCACTGAGACAGAACCATTTACTCTCCTGGAAGGAGGGCTGAAGCCAGGTAGCCAAGTAGTGTAGCTCAGTAGATCACACCCACACAGAGCCCAGCAAGCTAAGATCCACTGAATTGAAATTCTCGCTGCCAGCACAGCAGCCCGAAGCCAACCTGGGATGCTGTGCCTTGGTGTAGGGAGGGGTGCCTGCCATTACTGAGGCTTGAGTAGGTGGTTTTCCCGCCACAGTGTAAACAAAGCCTCTGGACAGTTAGAACCATCGGAGCCCACCCACATCTGGGCAAAATCACTGCAGCCAGACTGCCTCTCTAGATTCCTCCTCTCTGGGCAGGGCACCTCTGAAAAGAAGGCAGCAACCCCAGTCAGGGTACTATAGATAAAACTGCCATTTCCCTGGGATACAGCACCTGGGGAAACGGACAGCTGTGGGCACAGCTTTAGCAGACTTGAACATTCCTGCTTGCTGGCTCTGAAGAGAGCAGTGGGTCTGCCAGCACAGCTCTTAAGCTCTGCTAAGAGACAGACTGCCTCCCCAAGTGGGTCCCTGATCCCCAAGCCTCTTGACTGGGAGACACCTCCCAGTATGGTTTGACAAACACCTCATACAGGAGAGATCTAGCTGTCATCTGGTGGTTGCCCCTCTGGGACACAGCTTCCAGAGGAAGGAAGAGGCAACAATCTTTGCTGTGCTGCAGTCTCCACTAGTGATACCCATGCAAACAGGGACTGGAGTGGACCTCCAGCATGCCCCATCAGATCTGTGGCAGAGGGATATGACTGGTAGAAGAAAATATAACAAACAGAAAGGAATACCATCACCACCAACAAGAAAGACACCCACACAAAAACCTCATCCGAAAGTCGCCAACATCAAAAAACAAAAATAGATAAATTCATGAATTTGAGGAAAAACCAGTGTAAAAAGCCTGAAAATTCCAAAACCAGAATGCCTCTTCTCCTCCAAAGGATCACAACTTCTCACCAGCAAGAGAACAAAACTGCATGGAGAATGATTTTGATGAACTGACAGAAGAAGAATTCAGAAGCTAGGTAATAACAACTCCTCTGAGCTAAAGGACCATGTTCTAATCCAATGAAAAGAAGCTAAGGACATTGGAAAAATGTTAGAGGAATTGCTAACTAGAATAACCAGTATAGAGAAGACCGTAAATGACCTGATGGAGCTGAAAAACACAACATGAGAACTTCGTGAAGCATACACAAGTGTCAATAACCAAATTGATCATGCAAAGGAAGGGATATCAGAGATTGAAGATCAACTTAATGAAATAAAGCATAAAGACAAGATTAGAGAAAAAGAAGGAAAATGAATGAACAAATCCCCCAAGAAACATAAGACCATGTGAGAAGGCCAAACCTACATTTGCTTGGTATACCTGAAAGTGACAGCAAGAATGGAGCCAAGTGGGAAAACACTCTTCAGGATATTATCTAGGAGAACTTCAGCAACGTAGCAAGACAGGCCAACATTCAAATTCAGGAAATACAGAGAACAAAGATACTCCTTGAGAAGAGGAACCCCAAGACACATAATCATCAGATTCACCAAAGTTGAAATGAAGGAAACAATATTAAGGGCAGCCAGAGAGAAAGTCTTGGTTACTCACAAAGGGAAGCCCATCAGACAAACAGTGGATCTCTCTGCAGAAACCCTACAAGCCAGAAGAAACTGGCTTGTAAGGTTTATTCAACATTCTTAAAGAAAAGAATTTTCAACCTAGAATTTCTTATCCAGCCAAAATAATCTACATAAGTGAATGAGAAATTCCTTACAGACAAGCAAATGCTGAGAGATTTTGTCACAACCAGACCTGCCTTACAAGAGCACCTGAAGGAAGCATTAAATAAGGAAAGGAAAAACCAGTACCAGCCACTGCAGAAACATACCAAAATATAAAGTCTGTCAACACTATGAAGAAACAGCATGAACTGGCAAAATAAGCAGCTAGCATCATAAGGACAGATAACTACATTAACAGATTCACAGATAACTATATTAACCTTAAATGTAAACAGGCTAAATGCCCCAACTAAGATACACAGACTGGCAAATTGGATAAAGAATCAAGACCTATCTGGTGTGCTATATTCAGGAGACCCATCTCATGAACAAAGATAACATACAGGCTCACAATAAAGGGATGGAGGAAACCAATGAGAATGCTGACACTACATACCAGAATCTCTGATCTCTAGGATACAACTAAAGCATTGTATAGAGGGAAATTTATACCACTAAATACCTGCAGTAGAAAGTGGGAAAGGTCTAAAGTCAACACTCTAACATCACAATTAAAAGAACTAGAGAAAAAAGAGCAAGCAAATTCAAAAGCTAGCAGAAGACAAGAAATAGCTAAGATCAGAGCACAACTAAAGGAGATAGAGACACGAAAAACCCTTCAAAATATCAATGAATCGAGGAGCCAGTATTTGACAAGATTATCAAAATAGATAGACTGCTAGCTAGACTAATGAAGAAGAAAATAGAGAAGAATTAAATAGACACAGTAAAAATGATAAAAGGGACATCACCACTGATCCTAAAGAAATACCAACTACCATCAGAGAATACTATAAACAACTCTACACGAATGAACTAGAACATCTACAAGAAATGGTTAAATTCGTGGACACAGACATCCTCCTGAGACAAAGCCAGGAAGAAGTCGAATCCCTGAATAGACCAATAAAAAGTTCTGAAGTTGAGGCAGTAATTATTAGGCTACCAACCAAAAACAGCACAGAATCAGACAGATTCACAGTCGAATTCTACCAGAAGTACAAAGGGTTACTGGAATCACTACTTCTAAAACTATTCCAAACAATAGAAAAAGAGGGATTCATCACTAACTCATTGTATGAGGCCAGCATCATCCTGATATTAAATCCTGACAGAGACACAACAAAAAAATAAAAATGGAATTTCAGGCCAATATTCCTGATGAACATAGATGCAAAAACAATTAATTAAAATACTGGCAAACCAAATCCAGCAGCACATTACAAAGCTTATCCATGATGATCAAGGCTGGTTCATCCCTGGGATGCAAGGCTGATTTAACATGGGCAAGTCAATAAACATAATCCATTGCATAAACAGAACCAAAGTCAAAAACCACATATCTCGATAGATGCAGAAAAGGGCTTCCATAAAAATTCAACATCATTTTATGCTAAAAACTCTCAATAAATTAGGTATCGATGGAATGTATCTCAAAATAAGAGATATTTATGACAAACCCACACCCAATATCATACTGAATGGGCAAAAGATGGAAGCATTTCATTTGATAACTGGCACAAGACAAAGACGCCCTCTCTCAAAACTCCTATTCAACACAGTATTGGAAGTTCTGGCCATGGCAATCAGGCAAGAGAAAGAAATAAATTATATTCAAATAGGAAGAGAGGCAGTCAAATTGTCTCTGTTTGCAGATGACGATTGTATATTTAGAAAACCCCATCATCTCAGCCCCAAATCTCCTTAAGCCAATAAGTAACTTCAGCAATCTCAGGATACAAAATCAATGTGTAAAAAATCACAACATTCCTGCACACTAACTGTAGACAAACAGAGAGCCAAACCATGAGTGAACTCCCATTCACAAGTGCTACAAAGGGAATAAAATACCTCGGAATAAAACTTACAAGAGATGTGAAGGACCTCTTCAAGGAGAACTGCAAACCACTGCTCAAGGAAACAAAAGAGGAGACAAACAAATGGAAAAACATCCCATGCTCATGGATACGAAGAATCAACATTGTGGAAATGGCCATACTGCACAAAGTAATTCCTAGATTTAATCCTATCCCCATCAAGCTACCGCTGACTTTCTTCACAGAATTAGAAAAAAAAAAACTACCTTAAATTTCATAAGGAAACAAAAATCAGCCCATATATATATACAATCATAAGCAGAAAAAAGAAAAGCTGCAGGCATCACCTTACCTCACTTCAAACCATAGTACAAGGCCGTAGTAACCAAAACAGCATGGCACTGGTACCAAAACAGATGTATTGATTAATGGAACAGAACAGAGGCCTCAGAAATAATGCCACACATCTACAACCATCTGATCTTTGACAAACCTGACAAAAACAAGCAATGGGGAAAGGATTTCCTATTTAATAAATGGTGTTGGGAAAACTGGCTAGCCATATGTGGAAAACAGAAACTGGACCCCTTCTTTACACCTTTTACAAAAATTAACTCAAGATGGAATACAGACTTAAACATGAGACCTAAAACCTATTTTAAAGACTCACAGCATTTTTGAGCATCAATACATGCATCACCAACCCAAAACCATGGAGGCAGAAGGAGGGAAAGCATTTGAAGAGCAAGAAGAAAATCTAGGCAGTACCATTTGGGACATAGACATGGGCAAAGAAAATACTTCATGACTAAGACACCAAAAGCAATGGCAACAGAAGCCAAAATTGACAAACAGGATCTGATTAAACTAAAGAGCTGCACAGCAAAAGGAACTATTACCAGAGTGAACAAGCAACCTATAGAATGTGAGAAAAAACTTGTAATCTATCCATTTCACCAAGGGCTAATATCCAGAATCTAAAAGGAACTTAAACAAATGTACACAGAAAAAAATCAAACAACCCATCAAAAAGTGGGAGAAAGACATGAACAGACACTTCTCAAAAGAAGACATAAGTGCAGCCAACAAGCATATGAAAAAAAACTCATCATCACTGGTCATTAGAGAAATGCAAACCCAAACCACAATGAGATACCATCTCATGCCAGTTAGAATGGCGATCATTAAAAAGTCAGGAAACAACAGGTTCCGGAGAGGATGTGGAGAAATAGGAACACTTTTGCACTGTTGGTGAGAGTATAAATTAGTTCATCCATTGTGGAAGACAATGTGGTGATTCCTCAAGGATCTAGAACCAAAAATACCATTTGACCCAGCATTCCCATTACTGGGTATATACCTAAAGGATTATAAATCATTCTACTACAAAGAACATGCACATGTATGTTTATTGTGGCACTGTTCACAATAGCAAAGACTTGAACCAATCCACATGTCCATCAGTGATAGACTACTTAAAGAATTGTGGCACATGTACACCATGGACTACTATGCAGCCATAAAAAAGGATGAGTTCATGTTTTTGCAGGGACATGGATGAAGCTGGAAACTATATTCTCAGCAAACTAACACAGGAGCAGAAACCAAACCCTCTATATTCTGAGTCATAAGTGGGAGTTGAACAAGGAGAACACATGGATACAGGAAGGAGAACATCACACACCCGGGTTTGTCAGGGCTCCGGGGTTAGGGGATGAATAGCGTTAGGACAAATACCTAATGTAGATGATGGCTTGATGGGTGCAAGAAACCACCATGGCACGATATACCTCCGTAACAAGCCTGCATGTTCTGCACACGTATCCCAGAACTTAAAGTATAAGAAAAAAATAAAAATATGTAAAAAAAAGTAAAAAAATTATAATAGGAAAATGTCATATTCATATTATAAATATGCACTTCAAATTAGCTGTTGCATAAAATTAATGAAATCACTTTAAAAATAAAATAAAATGCAGGTCATTCTGAAGGGTATTAAATATTTATCAGTAACTATCATTTGTTAAAAACCAGGTATCCCCAATATGCTAGTGGATGTGTGAGAAAGAGTTTCTGGAGATGTATTTTGGGGAGTCCACTACAACTGATGAATTTCATCTCTTCTTTGTCTCTCTGTCTCTGACTCTGACATTCTGTCTCTCTCTGCTTGCTTCTCTCTGTCTTTACATACACACACGCACACCCCATACACAGATTATTTCCCAAATTCTCAACACACACCACCAGCAAGTAATGCCAACAATTAGGTTATAAAACTGGCAGTTATTTTCTTTCATTCTGGCTTTCTATTTCATTGTGTCACAATTACCAAAGTAACAGGCGGACCACAGATCAGGAGACATTTTGTCATGTGTATATTATGTAATAACTAATCTAAAACAAATGCCCACTAGAGGGTTTCTTAGCTTTCTATCCGTTTTTCAAATGTTTTCCCTCCTCCTGCCTCCCTGGTCTTGGGTTAGTGATGCATGTGCTGGTGCTCAGAGATGCTGTGGGTCCTTACAAGAGGTTTTGAGCTGAGGCATAGACGATTATTTCCAAAGCAGTCTGCCAAACCCTCAGTTACAGTAATTCTACACATTTTCAGGCAATGGAAACATAATGAGAAAGATAGTTTGGGTGGTTCTTGGATTGCAAACTTAGGCAGCCACAGTTTCAACTAGCAATATTAATTTTTCTCATCCTTTCCATTTCTACCCAGTGTATAATTTATATAAATTTCCTCCTCAAACCAAAAAAAAAACTATCCCTTATTTTATGATGTTATCAATGTGTCTATGTCTTAGACTATAACTGTCGGCATAGAAACCAGATTATGCTTCTATAACTTTTGTTGTATGATCTTTAAATTTTTGACTTGCTGTCAAACATAGATGTAAATATAGAAATAAATATAAATATAAATATACTTGCCTGAGCATCAAAATTATATATATAAAATGTATGATTGTGTGTATATATACACAAACATTTTATGTAGATTATATGTAATGCAATATAAAACTATATATCACATCGTATATTACAGATTAGCTATATATAACATTATATATTTGTTTTATATTTATATTTGTATATTATGTAATGTATGATATATATTTTATATAATTTCATTAGTTGTGTCATTTTCTCTAGTTTGATTTCCAGTGGTGCAGAACATTTTATTCATATTCCTGATACCAAGAAAGGGTGCGTATTGACAGTGCAACTCAAGTAAAATATTTAGAAGACACATGGCTATAATTAGTTAATTGCATTTTTCCTGAAAGCTTTTCATGGTGTTGCCTACTTAAGAATATCTTGCTTTGCTTTCCAAACAAATAAACTACACTAGCAGCATTTCTTGAATCTCTTTGATCTGTGTGGTGTGTTGGTGTGGTCTTATACAGGATTTGCCTTTTTTTTTTTTTTTTTTTTTTTAGTATGGGTATTCCTCCTTTTATCCTTTAATCTAACAAACATTGAAATATTTTAAAATTTTTAATACTTGTCTTATTAGGAATGAGAGTTTCCTATAATTTTCCTGGGGTAATGTTATACACTGCATTTCTGAAAAAAAATACTCCTTAAATTTTGTCAATGTTCTGATTTTTTTTTGTCATTATTTTGGTACTTTGTATTGTTACGTTAGGATTCCATAGCCTCCTTTGTTTCCAGCACTGAGACTTGATTTTCATGTCCATGAACTCATTACTGAGGCCTTTGTTTCTTTTGACATATTAAACTTGACCCTGATTTTTTTTTTTTCTTCCCTGTCAGAGTGTAAATTATCATTCTTTTCTACTGGTTCAGCAAAAAAGAAATGTTACTTCCTAAAGAATATATTTTTTCTATGATTAAATATGTTTCAGATAAAACAAAAGCTTTCTACATGTGTCCATAAAGTGTAGATTTTGAAATTCTCATTGGTGATAGCTATGTTTATTTTCTTACCTGATGCATCAGCTACCACAGTTAAATTCGGTGAACTATTTCTGTATCACTTACTGATGAAGAAATAAATGGCTATCTCATGTTGGTAAGTATATTGCTGTTCTACAATCTGAAAATATTTTGCTTAAAACTTGAGGTGTTACCACATGGTAAGGATTTTAAAAACACACTCAGATCATAATAGTAGTATCTACTTTCAATGTTGTAAACTGAGATATACCATTGCAAGTTTAAAAACAGAGAGAACTTTGTAGTTTAAGTATTTGATTTAAACTTTCATCAGTTTTGAGATAATCTACAAGCTATATTCTGCTCTCGAGTTTCCAAGGTTTGAGGGTGTGGGGGAGAGTTGGAAGGCAAAGGAGGAGAGGGTGAGGGTGAGGGGGAAAGAGGTAGGGAGGAAGAGAGGGTGGGGGAGAGAGAGAGAGAGAGAGAGATTGCCAGGGTTCATGGAGCCATCTAGCAACAAATGTCAATTTATGAGGCCAGACACAATGGCTCATACCTGTAATCCCAGCAATTTGGGATGTTGAGGCAGGAGGAATACTTAAGCCCAAGAGTTTGAGACCAGATTGGGCAATATAGTCAGACCCCATCTCTTCAAAAAATAAAAATATAAAAAATTATTCAGGTGTGGTGGTTCATGCCTGTAGTCCCAAGTACTTGAGAGGCTAAGGCTAGAGGATCATTGAGCCCTGGAGTTGGAGGTTGCAGTGAGCTATGATTGTACCACTGCACTCCAGCCTGGGTGACAGCACAAAACCTTGTCTCTGTATAAATAAATAAATAACGATAAATAAATAACTATGTGTGTTCTCTCCAGCTTTTCCTAGTCCCCCAAAGCCTTGCAGCCTTCCAAAACTTAAAACTTGATTTTCTTCTAAATTTCTCAGAAAATTGAGGGGAAAATAGCACTTAGAATTTGACAACAGCTATCTACATCACCTGGAATCTCTGGCAGAACACCAATGCGGTCTCTTCTCTGAGCTTCACAGCGCAGGCCTATATTACAATTTTATTAGGTTGAGCACATATGGCCTTTACCCTCAGGAGTTCCTCCATAGCGCTAATCTGTAGAGAGAGGCATTTCTGCACTTTTATTCAAATTCACAGCCCATGAAAGAAAAGAGATCTTAAAGGCTGCAGGCTCCCTAGGGCTTGAATGGGGCATCTCCTATTATTGCCCATAATGCTGTGGTGAAATACAGGTCAAATACTCTAACATCGTTTTGCTCATTGTATGAACATTATGCATATTGCAGTTTCAAACTAGGAAGAGAGAAGAGCAATATTACAGGCGAACATGAATGTATCAGAATGTAATACCTTTAAATTAGAAGGCTCTCAATTTTGAATTCTCAGTGTTTCTCTTCTAATACACACAATGATATCTTTCACATGATTTTAATTTTGATTATTATGGATAAATAATAGATGTATATATGTATGCAGTGTTTTCCCATATGCATGAAATGTGTAATAATCAAGTCACAGTAGTTGCAGCATTTATTATGGCAAGTATTTATTCCTTCTCTATGTAAAGAGCATTCCAACTCCACTCTTTAGTTATTTTAAAATACACAACAAATTATTTTTTATTGTAATCACTCTGCTGTGCTATCAAATAGTAGATTTTTTTTCTTTTTTGAGACAGAGTCTTGCTTTGTTGCCCAGGCTGGAGTGCAGTTTTGTGATCTTAGCTCACTGCCACCTCGATCTCCTGGGCTCAAGCAATCCTTCCACCTTAGCCTCCTGAGTAGCTGAGGTGACAGGCACATGATACCATGCCCAGCTAATTATTATTATTTTTTAATTTTTTACAGATGAGGTCTCACTGTGTTGCCTAGACTGGTCTCAAATTCCTGAGCTCAAATGATCCTCCTGCGTTGGTCTCCCAATATGCTAGTATTTCAGATATGAACCTCTGTCCAGCTGACAGGAATTTTTGATAGAGTTTCCCAATAACTGAGCTTCCAAAGATTTTGGATAGTGACTGAGATAGTGCAAAGACCTCTCTAAATATCACAAGTCTGACCAAGCACCTTGTGTTACGTATATGAATACACTGAAGTTGCTGTCTGTCTCTTTGTTAATGTAAAAGCAGAGAATTGTACATTGATGCTCATTTGATTTTCAGTTTAATATTGAAGCATTACAAATTAAAATATAAGGTATGGGACACGTGCAATTTTACTTCAGGGGTATGCAAAACCTGAGGGCCCCCAAAGCAGAAGAAGGCATTCAGCCCCTTAGTCTGCATGTCCTCCCCCCTGAGTTGCCAGTCAGCCAGCCAGCCTGTCTTACAGATTCCAGACTTGCCAGCTCCCACATTGCATGAGTCAATTCCTTAAAATAAATCAACCTAATAAATTTATCCTATATTGGTGAACAAATTTAGCAGAGAAGTTTGGTATATATGAGTACCACTTATTTTTAGAAAAGTTGGAATTTGAATAACTTACACTAAAGTCTAATTCGTCATCTGGTGTGTATGTTATAAATGCACACCCACTCACAGAGACCTATTCATGACCTCCTATAAAAATAGGTAATAGATACAGGAAAAGACAAGCAGCCATAGAGGGTCTTATATAAGAAACCCCATCCTTCACACACCCACTCAAGAACGTTGTTCCCAACGTCTACATCTTTTGTAGTTTATATCCACTGGGCACACTTAACATCCATCCACATTCTTTCATTTATCCCATTTGGAAATATGCATCTGACTTTCACTTTCTCTGCTTGATGTGGCTGCATGTCTTTGTTCCTCTGGCAACCATCTCCTTATCTTCCAAGAGTCCTCACCGATCACATCTCAATTCCTTTTCACCTATCCTTTGTTAAATCCACTCCACTTCACCAAACTCCTCTTGCCAATTATACAATTGGATCCTAGGCCCCACAAAAGTGGAGCTGCTATTCCTAATGTTTCTAAAACATGACCATTCTGCATTTTCCCTCCAATCTCTACTGCCTCTATTTTTGGAAAAGAGTTTCATCTTTGAAAAAGCATTTAAGACCAGCTTTTTTTCCCACTCTGGAGGGAAATGAAATATTGCTGAATGCAGAGGATATGTCCATGGCTTCATACTACTTGCTCTGGGAGTATTCCCAGATCCTTATCCTGGAGCATTTGTGGTAGTTAGGAGGATGGATTTTCTAGCAGTGTATAGACTGAATATATATGTCCCCCCAAAATTCATATATTGAAACCTAGTCCTCAACTGTTTAGGTATTTGGAAGTGGGACTTTGGAAGGTAATAACGCCATGAGAGTGGAGCCTTGTGAGTGGAATTCCTACCACTACAAAAGGGTCCCCAAAATTCCTACCATTACAAAAGGGGCCATTACAAAAGTCACCCTCATCCCTCTTACATATGTGAGGACATAGCAAGAAGGTGCTGTCTATGACCCAGAAAGTGGGTCTTCATCAGCCGCTGAATCTGCCTTGACCTTGGACTTCCGGTCTCCAGAACTGTGATCAATTTTTGTTTTTTACAAACCATGAGTACAGTCTTTTGTTTTAGCAGCCAAAAAAGGTAAGATAGGTGATGTTAGAAAGGAATGGAGATGGCCACAAACACCCTGAAACATGTACTGCTTCCAAACCCCCCATCCTCCTAGCAGACAGAGCAGGAAAGAGAAGGCTTACTTCCTCCAGGTTCAGTGCTCTTCTACCCACAGTAATGACAGACAGGTTGCCTTATATTTTTATTCTTTTTGGTTCATCTGATCAATTCCCAAATTGCTCAAATGTTAGAAAAATGGGTCAAAGGGCCACTTTGGATTTCTGTGGTAGAAAAAGAAAATGCAAAAGACTAGATCCTGGTGTATTCCTAGACTGTAAGAAAGTTCTTATTTTACAAAGCCATAAATAAATATGACATTTCTGGTGCCTGAGAATTTGAGGCAGGTAGTACTCCTGTGAAGTAAGATAATGTCTTATGTAAAAGAACAAATTCATTCAAAACCATGGGAATCATTGTAACTTTCATTGTCAAGAAAGAAAAAGACACAATTTTGGATATAGGTGAACACTAATTATTAAAGATGATTGTTCTCAGAACAAGTTTATTCTGATTTGTAGCTACAGCAGTCTAAGAGAAAAGCAATACAGCAACCACAACCAATGTGAGTCTTCTTATAATCATGTTAGAGTGGGGATGCTTCTTCTCTGTCCTTCCTCCTGAGAATGACTGAAGGTTTCCCCCTGTCATGTGATCTTCCCTTCATTTGCTATATTCTAGATTTGCTAGTCTAGTGCAGTCACTCCAGGCACTCTGTACTTGCACTCAGCATTTACTGGGTGGTGTATATTTGTCATAGGCTGTTGGTTATAAGTCTCATGAAAAGCATGTACCATGCCTCCCTTTATACTCATGCACCCATCCAGCAAGCCAATTAAGGGCATAAAACACAGCACATAAAGCCTTCCATTGATTGACTTAAATTAATTTATGAATAGTTGCAAGTGTAACTGAGAGCCCATGTAGTTGTCATGTATCATTTAAAAATTTGTTAAATAATGTGATTTGATTTATCTATATTCTTATTCTATAGAAATTAAACTATCATATTTCAATAGTAACATGGTTGACATTGAGGTTTAATATAATATGTTGGAACACACATGATAACTTGATTTTGAATCAACACTGTATGCGCAATTTGATGTCTGATGTATGATTTGGGGCAGTTTGAGGACCAGACATTTCTTTGTACTGACCCTCTCAGGTTCCCTGTGTGCGAAGGGAACAGTGGGAATAAATCAGTCTTCAATGGATAGGACAGTTGCCTTTGTCCCTGGAAGGCTTCATCAACTGATCACAGCAGTCTGTTTTTATGAGTCAAGATGCAACTTCCCCTTGGTGTAGGACACTATGTATAGTGTAGTGTGCTATTCCATGTCTATTGGAATCATCACACATGATCAGTCAGGTTTAATATCAAGTGTGTGACAGATAGAAATGGATGAAGATAGTCTTGCAAATTTAGTTGAACCCTCTCTCTGCATCTTCTGCTGGCCTCAGTGACTATATTCTTGAATAGAATGTTCTCGGAGTAATGATTTGGGACTTCCAAGGATGGATTATAAGGAACTATTAAGTTTCCATTTAGGACATTTGGAGTGCTGATTCTTGTGACATTTCCTTTTGGAATCCATACCTCATGCTGCAAGTGTTCAAGCCTAATGGAGAAGCTATGCATGGTGCTCCAATCAGTAGCTTTTGCTTCACTCCCAGTTGACAACCAGCAGTGCCACCATGTGAGTGACCCATTAAGGACATCCCATCTGATTGAGAACTCCTATCCCTTAGCTAACTCAGGAACTCTCAAGAGAGAACTTCTCAACTAATCCTAGTCAACTCACAGAATTATGGATGATCCTCATAAAAGAGTGTTTGAAGCCATACATTACGGGCATGTTTGTTACACAGCATTAGTTAACTGGAGCAGGCATTGAAACCAGAAGTGAGGATCTGTCTCAACAGAAACCTAAAGTAAGTGGTGTTGGATTTGAGGCCAAATGGTATATGGAAGCTAGAACTTCCATGGGGTGAGACTAACTCTTGAAGAACAGGGCAAGTAAATTAGAGGCCAGGGAACTGGAATTGATAAAGAGAACTCTTTGAATGACTCACAATAGTGAGCACTTTCTCAGTATTGGTGGAAGAAGCAACCTTTTGCATTGTGCAACTGCATGCAAACTGGATTTTGTCCTTTGAAATAGAAAGACAGCATCTCAACACATTTCTCAAGTGAAGTTCCTAATAAGCTTAATACTTAACATAAAGTTCACAAGCCTGTGTTATTTATAATCTTAGTATAGTATAATTTACACTGGATGGCAAAAGGTCACATATACAATGACAATAATAGATTATTTTAAAATTTATTTTGGTTACACTTAAATGTAAATGGTGAACATCATTTTTATTTTCTATTATACCCCATGGCTTTTCTATTGTTTGAGTCATACTAAGTCTATTTTTATTGCATAAATTTTGCAACATATATTCTCACAGGAAAGATAAAATTATAAAACATATAGTTTATATATGTCTTTTCTTTAAACGTGAAATTTTAACTAGGTTTTCTTCTTCTCTGTTACTGTGCATATGTCTTTTTATTATTTGGATCAATATATTCCCACATCCCCTGGAACATTTTTTGGAAAGTTGTCAGTGTTCCTACAAATTATTTTTAGTCTCTATCTGCCTGACATATATTTAGGTTCCATATATATTTATCATTTTCTACTTAAATATACATATTTCCATTTTTATGCTTATGCTATTCTGCAAATGTCTGATTTTTAAGGATGAGACATGCATTTAAAAAGGACATCTGTATCTTCTTTCAGAATATTTTTTCCTTAATGTGTGTTACTTTCATATTTGAAATTTCATACCCACAAACATACACATACAAACATTTGTGCATAATATACATCTCACAGAAATATCAAGCACTTTGGGAAAATGACATTTCTGTTGAAAATGTCTTTATAGCCGCAAGATATATATTATTCCTTTGCCTAAGGCACAGATCCTCTGTCACCACTATTAATTCATCCCCAGGGTCTAAATCACTTGAAATTAATATTGTTTCTCTCAAGAATTTCAGAATTAATTTTTTCTTCAAAATCTGATGAACTTGCATGCATTTTTCACCTCAGACCTTGAACACTCTGGACAAATTCCTTTATCCCTGTAAATTTTTTAACTAATTCTAAACAAAATACCTGTGTTCACTTTTCCCCCAAATTTCCTAAACTTTCATGCATTGTGTTTTGTGACTTGAAAATACTCTGGAAACACTTCTTTATCCCCATGATTTTTTAATTCTAAACAAGCTGCTTTTATCAATGCTGACAAGGTTATGGAGAATAGGAAATCCTTATACCCTATTGGTGGGAGTGTAAATTGTTTCAACCATTGTGGAATGCAGTGTGACAATTCCTTAAAGAGCTAAAAGCAGAGATACCATTTAACCCAGCAATCCCATAACTGGGTATATACCCAAATGATTAGAAATTGTTGTATCAAAAAGACACCTGCATGCATATGTTTATTGTAGCACTATTCACAATAGCTAAGACATGGAATCAACATAAATGTCAATCAGTGTAGACTAAAGAAAATATGATACATATACATAATGGAATAATATGCAGCCATAAAAAAGAACAAGATCATGACCTTTGCAGGAACATGGATGATGCTGCAGGCCATTATCCTTAGCCAACTAACGCAGGAACAGAGAACCAAATACTGCTTTTTCTCACAAGTGGGAGCTGAAGATGAAAACACATGGGCGCATAGCAGAGAATAATAGACATTGTGACCTATGAGAGAGCAGAGGGTGGGAAGAGGGAGAGGATAAGGAAAAATAAGTTTCAGTGTACTAGTCTTTGTACCTGTGCCATGAAATAATTTGTTTAGCAAACCCCCATTACAGTAGTTTACCTATATAACAAACCTGCACACATATCCCTGCACCTAAAATAAAAGTTTTAAAAAATACTAGCATTCACTACATGTATGGACAGCTTTCTTGGGTGTCACCTCAGAAAACACTACTAAAATTCAAGTTATAATTACTTTGATTACCTTGGTTAATAATAGCTCTCTGTGTGTGTCTTAGTCCCCTCTCTGTTTCCTATGTGTATTACTTGATTTTTAAATAAGCTGTAGAAGCTCTAAGTACTTACTTGAATCTCTACATACAATGGTGCCATGTTATCTAATTTTTCCTTTAGGATGTGTATAACGACTGTACAAAATATTTGAATTGTGTAATGGTATCCAGTATGGATAATAAAGGATAAGTAAATTTTTGAGAAGTCAGTTAAGACCGGGCGTGGGGGCTCACACCTGTAATCCCAGCACTTTGGGAGGCCGAGGTGGGTGGATCATGAGGTCAGAAGATCGAGATCATCCTGGCTAACATGGTGAAACCCAGTCTCTACTAAAAATACAAAAAATTAGCTGGGTGCTGTGGCAGCTGCCTGTAGTCCCAGCTACTTGGGAGGCTGAGGCAGGAGAATGGCGTGAACCCAGAGGCAGAGCTTGCAGTGAGCCGAGATCACGCCACTGCTCTCCAGCCTGGGCAACAGAGCGAGACTCCGTCTCAAAAAAAAAATAAAAAAATAAAAAAAATTAAAAAAAATAAAGTCAAAAAATAACAGATGCTGGTAAGGTTGCAAAGAAAAGAGAACACTTACACAGTATCAGAGAGAGTGAAAATTAAATCAATCATTGTGAAAAGCAGTACAGTGACTCCTCGAAGAGTTAAAGACAGAACAAAAAAAAGAAAAAAAGAAAAGTCAATTAAAATATAATAGATACATAGATGTCTAATTTTTCAGTTCTCAACTATGGACATTTTTGCAAAGACACATGCTTTTCACTTCAGGAGGTATTTGTCAAGGTCTGGAAAAAATTTTGGTTGCCACAGCTAGATTATGGGAGTGAGTACCACTTGCATCTCAAGGCCAGAGGCCAGAGATGCTGTTAAGCCACCCACAAGGCATAGGATAGCCCAGCACATTAAATAATCTTCCATCTACACGTGTCAATATTCCTGAGGTTGAGAAACCTAGATCTAGAGTAATATTGATGAGCAGTAAGTACAGGCCAAAGCCTCTTTTTCCATATGGCTGTGATAGATTTTTTAAAATGATCATTGGAAGAAATAAACCTTTGGTTCTAATGGAAGTCATAAGGAATATGCTTGTACAACCTTGGCTTGGAGCAGAGAGGTGGATATAATGCAAGTGGCTTTGCAGAATCATGGGATTTTCTACAGGTCATTTCATCACCCAGGTATTAAGCTGAGTACCCATTAGTTATATTTCCTGATACTCTCCCTGCTCCCACCTTCCACCCTCAAGGAGGTCTCAGTGTGTGTTATTCTCCTCTGTGTGTCTATGTGTTCTTGTCCTTTAGCTCCCACTTGTAAGTAAAGACATTCAGTATTTGCACCAGATAGTTGCTGGAGGCTATTATCCTTACAATCTTCTATATTGATTACAATGGGGCGTCTCCTGAATTTCAGAGGAATACTTGTTTCCTGATTCCTGATGTATATACTATCAGCATATACATAAATACATAAATACATGGCTGTGAAATCATATAAAGTATATTTGACTTCCTGCAGAACTTCCGCATTTCTTGTGAGCTTCCATTTTTCTTTCTTCTTGACCTTTATCATTACTTAATGAGAGGTTTCCAAAATTAGAGTAGTACATTAATTACCACTTCTCCTCCTCCTGCTTCTCCCCTTCCCTTTCCCCTTCCTCTCTTTCTCCCCCACCTCCTCCTCTTTCTTCCTCTTCTTCCTTCATTGTTTATTTTTATTTTTTTATTTTTGAGACAGGGTTTTGCTCTTTCACCCAGGCTAGAATGCAGTGACACCATCACAGCACAGTGCAGCCTCAACCTCCTAGGCTCAAGCAATCCTCCTGTCTTGGCCCCCCAAAGTGCTGGGAATACAGGCATGTGCCACATGCCAGACTACTTTTTAGTTTTACTATCCTTTTTAAGAGACAGTCGTGCTCTCTTGACCATGCTGGTTTCAAACTCCTGGGCTTGACCAATCCTCCTTCCTTGACCTCCCAAAATGCTGAGATTACAGGCATGAGTCACCATGCCTGGCCTTAAATTGTGTATCTTCTAATTGATGTAGACTTTTGTGCCCTATTCATTTGTGCTTTGAAGTGAAATGATTCTGAATGTCAGTGCTAGGGCACTCCTTAGTGTTTGGGGGTGGTTAGGAAGATACGCAAGTTTAGCTGCTCACTGCTCTCAGCAGAGGGGCTGTAACTGTTTGGAGGGTTTTAGAATACTACCGTTTGTGAGTTATGTATGAAGTTGGGGAAGCCTACCACTCCTGATTAGACTGGCAGCAACTTTTTGCATTATAATGCAACAGAAATTTCGTGTCCAAGCCAGGTGATCTGAGCTACCCCTGTTCATTCCAGATCCAGGGCTGGTGAGGCAAAATGGGTATCCCCAAAATAGATGAGTCCCGTTATTGAACTTCTGGGTTATCTCCACCATGTAAAGAAAATATAGAATCGTGCATTTACAAACTGTATGGTTGAAGATGGCACCCACAGTTACATTTTTCTCCCAAACTTCCCTGGCCTATCTCAGTTCTTAAATAGATTGTCTGAGGATTCCTAATTAGGCATAGAGTAATGAGGCAATTTTCTCCTTAGATGATTATGGCAAGCTGCTATAGGCCTTTTATTTATCCTCAGTTAATATGGATATTCTAGTAGGAGGGCACAGTGAGGTAGGAAGAAATGGTCACTCTGAATTCGAAATATCTCTTAATTTAGAAGGCAAGTTTACCACCGTGAAGGTACTGAGAGTCTCAAATTTCATGTAAGCATATTTTTGAGCATTTTCTACAAATCCTTATTTCTTCGAATCCCATCCTTTGCAACCTCAAGTTAATCGAGAGGATTCACACTGCCTGCATGTCCTTCTTGTATGCATTTCTCGTTCCTATAACAAATTATCTCACCTGTAGTGGCTTAAGACACACACTTTATTATATCACCATTGTGAAGCTCTGAAGTCTGAGTAGCTTGGATGGTTTCTCTTCATCATTGAACAAGGCTGAATTTAGGGTGTTGGCAGCAGGGTCGTGTTTCTTCCTCCATATTCCAGGGATGTATTCACTTCCAGAAACATCTGGGTTGTTGGCTACATTCAGTTCCATCGGGTTGAGGTTGCTGCTTCCTTGCAGGCTATTGATTGGCTGAGGGCAAATTTTGGCTTCTTGAGGTTGGAAGCGTTCCATGACTCTTGGCCTCCTTCCTCTTTCTTCAAAGCCGGCACAGCTTCTAATGCTCTGAATGTCTCCAACTTCCTTTTCTACCTTTTCTGTCCTTTCCCGTGTCATATGGCTTGTCTGGCCTGATTGTTCTGTCACTGTTTTCTTGGTTTTCAGTATCATACAATTGTATTGGACACATTTGGATATTCTAGGATAATCAGCTTATCTTAACATCAGCTGCCTAGTAACCTGAATTGTATCTGCAAAGAGCATTCATAACAGTACCTAGATACAGGTTTAACTTAATAGCGAGGGGAATAAGAATCTTGAATGGATGTCTTTATAATTCTGTTTACCACATTCCCATCTATATGGGTGGACAGACTCCTTACAACCTTCTTTGAGTACCCAGCACAATGGCCTTCCATCTTTACGCACCCAGTGAGCTCCTCCAGGGAAAGCTCATCTAAGTAAGATCTCAACATTATTTTCATGCCCTTTCTTTTTTTTTTCTTTGTTGTTTTGAGACAGAGCCTTGTTCTCTCTCCCAGACTAGAGTGAAGTGACATGATCTCGGCCCAGTGCTACCTCCACTTACCAGGTTCAAGCAGTTCTGCTGTTTCAGCCTCCTGAGTAGCTGGGACTACAGGAGTGTGCCACCACACCTAGCTATTTTTTGTTATTTTTAGGAGAGATGAGCTTTCGCCATGTTGGACAGGCTGATCTCAAACTCCTAATCTCAGGTGATCCACCTGCCTCAGACTACCAAAGTTCTGAAATTACAGGCATGAGCCACTGTGCCCAGCCTCTCATGACCTTTTGAAGTCCAAGTAATAATCCTCAGGTGGCAGTACACATAATTATGGAAAATTAACCACTCCTCTCTGATGTGGCTCGTACCCACCGCAAATAATTTGTCTGTTTATTTTTACTTTTATTTTTATTTTTTGAGACAGGGTCTCACTCTGTCACCCAGGCTTGAGTGCTGTGGCACAATTATAGCTCACTGCAGCCTCGACCTTCTCGGCTCATGTGATCCTCCCACCTCGACTTCCCAAGTAGCTGGGACTAAAGGTGCATGCCACCACCCATGGTTAATTTTAAATTTCTTTTGTTGATACAGGATCTTGCTCAGTCTTGTCTTAGAACTTTTAGGCTCAAGCAGTTTTTCCATCTCAGACTCCCAAAGTGAGCCATCATGCCTGGCCTATTCGTCCTTTTTAATTTAAAAGACTCAACATGTAGAAACAATTTTATCTCTTCACCTTGTGCATTAAGAGCTTCCTTTTTCTTAACATCCTGCTCCTCGAAATCAACCTGCACTACTTCTATAGCAGTTTTTTGTTTGTTTTGAACAGAGTCTTCCTCTGTCACTCAGGCTGGAGGGCAGTGTTGTGATCTTGGCTCACTACTCAGGTTCAAGCAATTCTCTTTACTCAGCCTCTCAAGTAGCTGGGACTACAGGCAAGTGCCACCATGTCCAGCTAATTTTTGTATTTCTAGTAGAGATGAGGTTTCACCATGTTGGCCAGGCTGGTCTTGAACTCCTGACCTCAAATAATCCTGCCACTTTGGCCTCCCAAATTGCTGGGATTTCAGATGTGAGCCACTATACCTGGCTGTTATTTTAATATTTGTAATTAAAATACAGCTTTCATTTTACCTTATAGGGACATTGAGTGAATGCTCTTGAATTCCAACCTGGCTTTCTTGTTCCTTTGGGTAATCACAGGTTAGCTTTTTTCCTTCATCAGTTTTCAGCAATCCCTCAAACGTGCATTCATTTTCATAAATCAGCCATTGGCAACATTTGAATCTTTAGTAAGTTTTCAGTCACATTAAGCAACAAAAGAAGGTCTTGGAAGATTATCCCCTTCTTTGGAAGCCTGTGTTCTTAGCTACAAAGTTGTAATGACATTTTTTGAATTCTCTGCCCCAGAGGTCTAAATTATAAATAATTATAATGCTCCCTTTCTGACTCCATTTTATATTGTTTGTATCCCAACTTATTCAAAGTGATTTTACAACCTGAGATAGCTCCATAGAAAGAGTTCAGTTGTCAAAAGCAACTGACTGATCGAGTTTTCTGGTGTTTGTTTTTACCTGAATTAACTTGCAGGTTGAAAATCTTGCTTAGGCCATTCTAGGATGTTTAATTGCTTTCCTTTCTCTCTTTTTTTTTAAAAAACTTTAAGTCCTAGGGTACATGTGCACATAGTTCAGGTTTGTTACATAGGTATACATGAGAAATGTTGGTTTCCTGCACCCATCAACTCATCATTTATATTAGGTATTTCTCTTAATGAAGGGATAGCATTTAATTGCTGTTTCTTAGGAAATATTTGTTAAAACATGAAGCAGTCTGTGTTTAAACACCATACACACACACACATGCACACACAAACACACACACACACACACACACACACACACACACACAGCCAGCATAAGAACCAGGTCAGCATTTATATTTGTTTTGTTTTCTTTGTTTGTTTTGGAGATGGAGTCTTGCTCTGTTGCCCAGGCTGGAGTGCAGTGGCACCATCTTGGCTCACTGCAACCTCCTCCTCCCGGGTTCAAGTGATTCTCCTGCCTCAACCTCCTGAGTAGCAGGGACTGCATGCATGTACCATCACGCCTTGCTAACTGTTTTGTATTTTTAGTAGAGATGGGGTTTTTCATGTTAGTCAGGCTGGTCTTGAACGCCTGACCTCAGGTGATCCACTCGCCTCAGCCTCCCAAAGTGCTGTAATTACAAGTGTGAGCCACCACACCCAGCCCTATGTTGTGTGTGTGTGTGTGTCTCTGTGTGTGTATGTTGTAGTCTCCGTCTGTCACCCAGGCTGGAGTGCAATGGTGCCGTCATAGCTCACTGGAGCCTCAACCTCCTGAACTCAAGCAATTATCCAGCCTCAGCTTCTCAAGTGGCTGGGACTAAAGGCACACACCATCACACCCAGCTAATTTAATTAATTTATTTATTTATATATTATTATTTATTTTTTGCGGAGAAGACATCTCACTATGTCACTTTGGCTGGTCTTGAATTCCTGGGTTCAAGTGATCCTCCTCCCTCAGCTTCCCAATATGCTGGGATTACAGGCATGAGCCACCACACTGGGCCCAACATTTTATCATTTTTCTGACTGTGAGACTTCCATTGACATATTCCATCTCGGCTTACTTTTCAAGCCACAACGTGGCTTTGGTGATTTATTATTCTAGCTCTCTAATTTTCACAGCTTCTCTGCTACCATGATAGGTTATAATAGAGTGATAGAAGAAAGGCATTTTAAGGTAACTTATGAACGTGGATCACATTTTGCTTCGCTAAAAATCTTTTTTTTCTAGAAAATAGAACCTAACAATGTTCAATGTTACACATTCCTTTTAGTGTATTGAACTTTAATGGGATATTTTTGCACATTGAATCTTCATAAGGATGTAATTCTACTATTTTCCCCATTTATTAGCACCACAGTAGGTATCAGGTTATTTTACTAAAGGCAAGACATCTAGCTTCTTATAACACAGTCAGTTGAAGACACACTCTACGTCCCTTTGGCTCACCTGTTTAGCTTTCTAAAATTCTCCCTTAAATTACAGTTTAATTAATAGACTAAAACACACATTTTAAGAAAAATGTAGTTATAATATCTGAAAGTGTGTTTTAAATCTGCCAGGGGTTTAAAGTATAGAATACATTTAACACAAAGTTAATTCTTGAAAATAATAGCTTTATTTCAATAAGCCAGGACCAGAAGTGATTTTTTTCTTTTTTTTTTTGTTTTTTTTTTCCTTGATGAAATGCAGTTCCTATGATAAGAAATGCCTGTGAAACAATGTATCCCAGCATATGTAATATTGCAACAGTGTGATCTCAGTAGCCTTGCAGATGGCTGAACTGAGGCACTTTAAGTGATGAGATTATATATTTATATATTAATATATATTATATAAATGTAATATATATTATATGTATCATAAATATAA
>NW_026652300.1:1638728-1652619 GCF_009828535.3 Hylobates moloch
TAAGTATAATACACATATTATATATAATATATATTATATGTATATAAAATATATTAAACTTACCATATGTTATCTTGTTTGACATGCTTTTTTGTATACAAAAGCACTTACATTACCCCTACTTCAGCAATGAGATTGTTGTGTTTAGGCCAAAAGGCAATATAAGCACAACTTGCTATTAAAGTTTTTCTTAATCATCACTGCCACTGAGCCATTAATAAATACTTTCCTGCACAAGATAGTAATAGCATCTCACATTTCCATGGTACTTTATAATGCCTGAAACTCTTCCACATTCATAATTTTGCTCATGTCATAGAAAGAATGAGCTTTAGTAACTTCTTCCATTTATGGGGATCACAGAATGAGTGAAAACCTAGGGTGCAGTTGGAAAAGAACTAGGTTTTAGTCATCTAGCCACAGTTATAGGACCCTTGAATGCATGTGTAACTCAGGCTGAAAATCCCAGAAGATACATCCCCATCCCAAGAGCACCTACACAATTTCAATAACCTGGTTACAACTGATGGACTTGGATATTGCAGTCTTCACAAACATCTATCCAAATCTAACATGAACCCACATCAGAATAACCATTGAATCCCCACTCCTACCAAATATTCACATCTATTATTACCACCAAAGCCTGAAGCACCCTGACAACATGTGTCCAAATGATGTTGAATTTTTTCCACCCTGACTGCCTCTCACCTAAAGCCAGAACCAACTTTCTCCTGGATGACTGCAGTGGATTTCTTCCAAAGGCAGCCTCCTGCAGTCACATACACCAGTGGCTCTTATGGACTTCACAAAACCATAAATTCTATCACATCACTGCTATCTTCCCATTCTTATGCCTTGTCATTGTTTTATAATAAATTCCAACATTTTAGTCACTTTTCCAAGTGTGAAGCCACTTATGCCTACCACTGTAATACCATTCTTTCACATTTCCGTAGTCATGATGAGTCAGTTACACTGGGAATCCTGTTCTCCTCACCCTTTAAAGTTCCTTTTGGAACTTTGAAACTTGTAATTCTTTTCAGGAATATTTCCCATTTTTGAATATATTCCACATGAGGCACAATGCTGTTTCTTGTGCATTGTCCAGTTGAGTTCCTCAGCTTTCTATGTGAGGACTACTATTCTCCTCCCTTTTTCACATGTAAATAAAGCGGAGCTTTGAAATCTTAAATTACATGCTCAAAGCCTTACAATAGATTACACCCCAAAGATGTCAGACTGAATCTATTGAATCAGTAACTCTGACAGCAATTACAAAGCAAATGACCTTTGTGTAATGTGGTACATTCTGTAACAGAAATTAATTGAATGCCATTTAGTATGCTGAGACAATACAGATAATCACACAGGACACTTCTGGAAAGGGGTGTACATTGGTAGAAGACACAGCCAGGTCCTACCTGATTATGTAGGTGACTCCTGCAGAAGATGCAGAGCCTGCCTTTCAGGTCACACTGACCTTTCAAATGGTGCTGTGTCCATGAGCTAGCCATGCAGCTTTTTTATATGGCCATAGCCACAGGAAGGTGTGCTCAGGCAAGGTGTTCAAGGCAATTAAAGGCTGCAGAGGACACCTTAGATCTTGAGGACTTCATATAAAAAAGCAAGCATATCAAAATTCAAGACATATTCTGGAAGTAGTTAGCAAGTATAGTGGTGGATTTGCAGGCTCAAGAACGTAAGTAGGGCATCCCTTGAGAAGGTCACATGCGCCCACACAGAATGACCCTTGGATTCCCAGTAATGAATTTGTGTGTCCAATACACTCATTATATTGAGTGTGAATGTGATTGCTAAAAAAGGAGATATAAATTGTGAACAAAACATAAACAGATATTAGCAATAAAATATGGACATTTCCTATAACTACTTCCTTTGAGATAATCACTTCCCACTGTTTGAATTCCTTCCACAATTTATTTTTTTAATAAAATAAATGGGCCAGGTGAAGTGGCTCATGCCGGTAATCCCAGCACTGCAGGAGACAGAGGCAGGTGGATCACTTGAAGTCAGAAGTTTGAGACCAGCCTGGACAACATGGCAACGTCTCTACAAAAAATACAAAAATTAGCCCACACATGGTGGCACATGCCTGTAATCCCAGCTATTTGGGGGACTGAGGAAAGAGAATTGCTTGAATCCAGGAGATGGTGGTTGTAGTGACTCAAGATTGGGCCACTGCTCTCCAGCCTGGTCAAGAGACTGAGGCTCTGTGGCACAAAAAAAAAAAAGAAAAGAAACCTTAAAAAATATAATAAAATACAATAACAAGTATTTAGCAGCCCACTATTTTTTTTTTTTTTTTCAGATGGAGTCTCACTCTGTCACCAAGGCTGGAGTGCAGTCACATGATCTTATCTCACGGCAACCTCTGCCACCCAGGTTCAAGCAATTATCCTGCCTCAGCCTCCCGAGTAGCTGGGATTACAGGCAGCCTGTTATTTTTATTGAGACACCATAGATGTGTTCCTGTCTGCATGCATGTAAATATTCTTTAACACTTCAGGCAAACAAACAGCATCCCATAATATGGATGAAGCCAAGAGAATCCACTCATGTCTCTGATTTTTGAACATTGAGTTTGCTGCTATTGTTTGTTTTTAAAATTACAATCCATGTGAACTGTAGAGCCTTGGGTGGTTATTTTTATGTATCAGAATAAAGATTTTAATAGAAACCATTCAAAGAATTGGGACTCCTAGCTCAGAAGTCTCCAATTTTAATTTTCCTGGGTTTTACTCATCCTCTTACATTGGACAGCATCATGATTATTTTGATAGTGCAGAAACTCAGAGGAAGCTGAAACGACATAAAACCCAAGTGGTTAGGTCCTGGAGGATTGTGGTTCTCATCTCAGGCACTAGGATGCAGACCCAGGGAGGAATAAGATGTACAAGCTCTTTGAAAAGTAAAACCAAAAGGATGTGACAGCCAATTGAATGAGAGTCACCAGCAAATCTGGAAATATATTCAAGGAGAAACCGTTCAGTTAAAAAGACTCAAAGTTGTCTGGGTGTGATGGCTCATGCCTGTAATCCCAGCAGATCACTTGAGCTCAGGAGTTCGAGACCAACCTGGCCAACATGGCAAAACCCCATCTCTACTGAAAATACAAAAATTAGTCAGGCATGGTGGTGTGTGCCTATAATCCCAGCTGCTCAGGAGGCTGAGGCAAGATAATCACTTGAATTTGGGAGATAGAGGTTACAGTGAGCCGAAATCATGCCACAGTACTCATCCTGGGCAACAGAGTGAGAGACTCTATCTCAAAAAAAAAAAAAAAAATACTCAAAGTTGACTCAAAGGTAATTGTTTCCAGGCAGGCCATTCTCAAATTTTTATTTCCATGAAACTCATATATCAATTATCTTCAAATTTTGATATTTTATTGTTCATTAAGCAAACTGTATTCATTATTTTATATTTTGCTCAGAAAATATCCATTTTTTTTTTATTTTAAATAATTGAAACTAAAGCATTTTAAAAAAGCCTATGCAGCTTCATTCTAGATACATGTAGGGGGATATTACCTACCTTATGAAAATGATGCAAGGAATCTCAATACGAGTTTGTGGGCCCCAGAGTTTGGAAATCTGTAGTACAAACACCATGTGTCTGTTATAATTGTCTTAGATTTTCTCTACTGATTTTGGAAATTAAACTTTGACTGTGAAATAATGATACGATAACATGATGCAATAGGAGAATAGTCTGCTAGTACTCATTCCATTTTTAAGTAAAGTAAAAACTAAAAATCAAAGGCATTGAATTTCAACCAGCCTTACCTGTCAAGCTACAGAATTTGAGTGCAGGACATCGCCTTCCCTCCCATCCAGCACACCCTGTATATGTATGTGCTCCTGTGTTAAATCCTACACAATTTAAATCAGAAAACTGAAGCCTCAACTTTTAAAAAATGGACTATGAATGACTTCCTATAACCATTAAAGATTTATTTTTAATCTATTTGACTGATTTTTATTTTTTATACCTCTGCATTCATTCTCACCAGATTTCTTTTTGACCACAGTTGTGTGACCTAAAACAAATTGTTTGTTCTCACTGAATAATTTTTATTTAAACACTTACTGTTTGGTGTCACTTCTTTAGTTTAAAGGCACACATATGTATGTCTGTGTACATATACATTCGTACACATATATGCATATATATGGCTATACATGCATATTGTATGTATGCACCAGCTACAGGTGAATGACACACACTGAAATGGTCAAAGATATTTAACTTCTCTATTCACATAATTATCTTCTGGTTACTTGTCTCCAAAAAATGCCTACTGTGTTTATACAAGGAAAGATCTCATAAAAGAAAGTGGATTATGGCTTTAATGTCATATAACAATGTCTTTTATTAATTAAACGGCCAACGATATCTGACCCCATTGGATTCCTTACCATTGACTTGCAGGACATGGAGAAACAAAAGACCTGAAATTATTCTCTTAAGCCTTGTAATATAATTCAAAAGGAGAGGAAATATCTACATTATTATTTATAATAAAAAAGTGGAAACTTTTCTATTTTAACAACAATATTAAGCCCAACTAGAGATCCTCATGTTTATATGATATTTACTTTAGTCAACATGCAGAAGGAAAAATTGATTCCTGTTTTACGGCACCTTTTCCATGAAACATGTTTTTAAATAACCACACTAAATGAATGTATTAGTGTGTTCTCATGGTGTTAATAAAGACATTCCTGACACTGGGTAATTTATAAAGAAAAACAGATTTTATGGACTCACAGTTTCACACCGATTGGGAGGCCTAACAATCATGGCAGAAAGTAAAGGAGGAGCAAAGTCATGTCTTACGTGGTGGCAGGCAGGAGAGCATGTGCGGGGGAACTGCCCTTCATAAAATCATCAAATCTTGACTATGAAAATAGCATGGGAAAAATCCATGCCCAAGATTAAGTTACCTCCTGGCCGGTCCCTACCACTACGGGAGCTACAATTCAAGGTGAGATGTGCCTGGGGACACAGCAAAATCATATCACTGAAAATATCTATTGATATTTCTTGTGTGTATATTTTTGTTGTTGTTCCTTCCAGAGCCCTGGATGAAACTTGGCATCAATGTATCCATTAACATGCATTAATTCTACATGATCTCTTTTGCATCTTTCTTTTGTTGTTCAACTGAAAGAGGAGAAGTTGCTGATTTACAAGCTTCATTTTAGGGATAGCAAAACTTAAAAGCCAAAATTTCATCAACTAAAATGCTTAGAGTATGGAGGCTAAAGTACCTGTCAGTGAAAAGTCCTGTCACATGAAATTTACCTGCATAATAAACCTATAGATGTACCCCCAAACCTAAAATAAAAGTTTTTTAAAGGCCAATTTTAGCTTCTAGTGATTGGGGAAGTTGCAGATCTTGTCACCTATGGAATTGTGTCTCGAGTTGGTTCCTTCCAGTAGGTTCATGGTCTCACTGACTTCAGGAACCAGCTCGACCCAGGAAGTCCACTTGGCTTCACATCTCAATTCCCCCTCTAAACTGGACACCCCAAATGCTGTTGGGAATTGGGTGATGACTGCTCTATCTACTTCTTGCTGGATAGGGGCAAAGAAGTGGCCCTGCAGTTGTAACATCCTTCAGAGGGGAACTCTCTAGCCCAGTCAATGGGCCACAAGGTCGATTCAGGGGTTCTCAGCAGAAATTGTGAGTTGAGCTCATTTGGGGTTCCATTTGTAAGACCATCTGTAGCTTGATGGCCTTGATTCTGGAGGAAACAAATTTGACAAGGAGGTTAAAAAGACAGGGCCCAAATGCCAGTAATAGCAAGATGGCTGTCACAGGATCTAGAAAGGGGAGAAACCATGTCAGTCAACTTCAGATGTTGGTATAAGAGTTTGAGAGGCATTGTCTGATTTCAGAAGTCTTTTCCTGTAAACACTTAAACACTGGGTGGCATCTCATATTATCCCTGACTTGTTAATATAAAAACAATACTCTTCCACTAAGAAGGGGCAGAGTCCTCCTTTCTCAGCAGTGATGAGATCTAGGCCTCAGTGGTTTTGGAGAGTTGCTGCTGCCAAAGAGTCTACTTGAGATTGCAGTGTAAGGAAACAATTTGTTATTTCTTGCAAACTGTCTGAGAAATCCTTTCAGAGTGTGTGGTAGTAGGATAATGGAGTAGATAAACTGGCTATTCCAGCTCCTGTATCAGTGCCCATTCCTAACCCTATAAGTAGGGGTATTAGTTGCATGGCCCTGCAATGATGAACTTGAACTTTGAGGGGCACTGATAGAGTCTGATTTCCTGGGGAAATGCCAGTGTTGGGACTTAGGAAGACTAAGTTCCAGGTGCCTGTCCAGGTGGGGAGGCAGACATGGGTTCAAGTTCCACATAAGAAGAATATGCCTTGGCTGGGTAGATAGAACTGGTTGTGTATGTTAAAAAGGTTTGTGAGTTTATTGGTTTCATTTTCCCATACTCCTAGAGTACTTGCCGAGGTACCTCTGGAGAATAGCTGAAAAGGGGTGTTGGGAGCAAACTGAGTGGCTCCCTGCGTTCTATTTTCCTATTGGAGAAAAACAATTTTGTATCTACTAGGAATCATTCAAGAGAGTGATTGAAAGAGGGGATGAGAAGGTGTTCCTTAGTGGTGGGGATGCTGCTGCAAGGGGTCCAGGGATGAATAGTCATGCGGGGAAAACGTTTGCAGTTACAAAACCCAGACTGTTAAGCAGGTAGGAGGTGATAATTTTTGGAGGCCCTGAGAAGCAGACAATCCATCTGAATGGAGCCATGTGGGTGACCCGCAAGTTACTATGATCAGTTGGTGGTTCAAGTTGTAGAGTATTATTACACTGATGGCATTGTAGGTTCCCCAGGGGCAGGCCTGATAACAGGTTGCATTGGATGCATAAAGGGGCTTGAAAAGTTAAGATGGTATTCATCATTATAGGGCCATATATGGGCTTTTCACTGCTAGTGTAATAGGTGAAAGTGGAAATGTAAGAGCATAAAAGCTGGATTGCATGTCCTGTTACGGTATTCTTGAAAAGCTTTGTGATAACCCAAATCTAGAAATTATTTTATAAATAAGGACTTTAACAACTTCCTGAGCATTCTCTGTCTTGCAGGGGAAGGCTTCTATCCAATTTTTAGAGATATCAGCACAGACCAACAAGTATTGAAATTCCTTTGACTTAGGCATAGGCGTGAACTCTAACTGCCAGTCCTGTCTGGGCTAGTGCCCTATTCTTTCTTCTCCCAGAGGGGCCTTACGATGGACCACGGGGTTATTTCTTTGGCACACATCACAGGCTTTAACTACTTGTCAGATGGTCTGGAGGAGACATGTCCCTGTAAATAGGGATTTGGCTATTTGATGAGTGTTCTCAATACGCATATGAAAAGTTTGGGGGAGGCTCTTAAGTATTTTCTACTGGCTGGCTTCAGATATGAGTATCTTTCCCTCTTCTGTCATTAACCACCCCTAGCATAGAAAACTATGCCCCCATGAAAGTTTCCATTCTGTTTCAGTCAGGGAATACTGGGGCTTAATCTTTTGGAGACGGTTGTTCCATACCAAGGGTCCTTCCACAGGTACTTCTTATGGGAGATTCTGTCTGGTAGCAATTTTGGCCTCAGCATCTGCCTGATAGTTTCTTTCTACATTTTCTCCATCATCTTTTTAACGGCTTTGGCAGCGTAAAACCATCTCTTTGGTTTTTGCACTATGTGCAATAACTCCATGATTTCCTTGTGGTATTTAATGGGGGTTCCCCCAGAGGTTAGGAACTCCGTTTTTCTTCATATTGTAGCATTGGCTTGTAGGGTTAGATAAGCATAGTTGCTACCTCTATACACTTTATTATTTTTGCTTTTCTCATTTCTAGGGCTTACTTTCAAGTACTGTTACATCACTATGGCATAATCTGCCCCTTTGTCTCCCATTCTCCACAAATGAACTTCCATTGCTCTATAGGTTAAGGTCAGGATTAGCTAAGGGGACTTCTTAGAGATCCTCTTGGGTGACATAGTCTGGGCTATAATTTGTTGGCAGTCATGCTAGATTGGTTCTCCATGGTAAGGGAGAAAATTGGCAGGGTTGAGGGCTGCACATGTGCATACTTGAAGCACCAGTCTCAAGGAGTAGCACCTGGTATCTAAGCAGGTGGTTATCTGATAGCCGTAAACTTCCTTTGGCACCTATTGTGTCATTTACATCATGAGTAGTCCAGACAGTGAGATCCTTTCCTTGTATTATTTTGATAGCCTCTGATACTAAGATGGCCACTGCTGCAACTACCCATTAACAGTGAGGCCAGCCTTTTGCTACTGCATAAATTTCCTTACTTAGGTATGCCACTGGTTGTGAGGGCACTCCACAAGTCTGAATAAGGACTCCAACAGCTATTCCCACTCTTTCTGTGATGTATAAAAATAATATTTTTCGTGTAGGAAGGCTTAAGGCTACAGCTTGTACTAGGGCCTGCTTTAAGGCTTTGAATGCTGTTTCTGCCTCTGGTTTCCATTCTACTAGATGAGTATTTGTCCTCTGGGTGTCCTTGATTAAAGTATAGAGTGGCCTGCCCATCTCGCTATATCCAGAGATCCATAGTTGGCAAAAGCTGGTGATCCCAAGGATCTGTTTTAATTTCTTAGGGCAAGGGATAAGCCAATATGGGCTGCATTCATTCTTTGCTGCGGCTTCCTCTGGTTAAGATTAGGCCTAGATATTTGACTTGTTATAGGCAGAGCTGGGCCTTTGATTAGATGCCTTTTACCCTTGATTAGCTAGAAAGTTCAAGAGATCTATAGTAGACTGCTGGCATGAGGCTTCCAAACTGGTAGCCAAAAGTAAATCATCCACATTCTGAAGGATCAGTGTGCGTGGACTTGAGAAGTGACCTAGATCTGGGATACTGCCTGATCAAACAGATGAGGGCTATCCCTAAATGCTTGAGGCAAGGCCATCCACGTAAGTTGGATGTGTGGTCTGTGGGATCCTCAAGGTCCAGAACAGTGAACCATTCTTCTTCCTCTTTTGAGAGTGTAGAGGTATACATGTTCGGTACACCTGGATATAGACGAATTTCTGCCTCATTGATGAGTCTAAGACCTTGCACTAGTCTCCACTAACCATTTGGTTTTTGTGGTCCTAGAATTGGAGTGTTGTAGGGACTGCTGCATTTTCTTACTAATCCTTGAGCTTTTAAATATCTAACAATATCCTGTAATTGTTTATGAGCTTCAGGCCTTAAGGGATATTGCCTTTGATAATGAAATTTGGTGGGGTCTTTCAGCCTGATTTGGATTGGGCCAACATTTTTTGCCCTTCCAAACTGTCCTTACAATGCCCAGACTTCAGGGTTGATTCCCTCCTCAAGCAGGGGACAACAGATGAGTGACATTTTCCCCATATTCATATAGATAATAGCTCCAGCTTTGGCTAATATGTCCCTCCCTAATAAGGGTGTGGGACTTTGAGGCATAACAAGAAAGGCATGTGAAAAGAGCAAATTCTCCCAATTACAACTGAGGAGGTGGGAGAAATACCTAGTTACAGGCTGCCCTAGGATTCCTCAGATGGTAACGGACCTTCAGGGCAGCCATCTGTGGCAGGAGATTAACACTGAGAAGGCCACATCCCTGTCCAGGAGGAAGTCAATTTCCTGGTCCTCAATAGTTAAATGTACCTGGGGCTCAGTGAGGGTGATAAAATGAGCAGGTGCTTTCCACGAGCACCCTCAGTCCTGCTGTTGGATCCTCTGGTGTGGACTGCTGTTCCCCAAAACCTTTGTCTTCTGGGGCAGTGTGTTTTCCAGTGATGGTCTTGGCATAGTGGACATGAGCAAGGGGGTGGCTTGTTTCTCACTGGACAATCTTTTTTAATGTGTCCTTGAAAGCCACACTAATAACAAGCCCTACTGAGTAATTGGCCTGCTCCATTTTCTGTCCTCTCTGAACCACCAAGGTTTTTTTGACTGAGGGCCATGACTAAGGCTGTGGCCTTTCTCTGATCTCACTTTTCCTTTTAGGCCTGTTCCTCTTGGTCCCTATTACAGACCACCAAGGTTGCCAGGTTTAATAATGCCTCCATATTTTGTTCAGGGCCCAGGGCTCACTTTTAGAGTTTTCTCCTGATATCTGCAGCTGATTGGATAACAAACTTATGTTTTAGGATCAATTTACCCTCAAGGGAATTGATTGACAGAGGAATATATTTTCTTAAGGCCTCTTGTAGCCACTCAAGGAAGGCAATAAGGTTATTTTCCTTTCCCTGAGTTATGGTGGACATCATTGATTAACTCATGGGCTTTTTCCTATTCTCCTTAGTCCTTCTAGAACACAGGTCAACAGATGTTTGCGACTCCAGTCCCCATGATCTGAGTCTAGATCCCAGTGGGGATCCATATGGGGTACGGCTTGCTGACCAGTAGGAAATTTGTCCGTTTCTTCTGCTGTTATTCTATCATTTACTTAACTAAGATACCAGATCTCCAAACACTCGGGCTGCAGCTAAAGCCACATTATTTTCATTAAAGGCCAGGGTTTTATCTAACAATAGCATGATATCTCTCCAAGTGAAGTCAAAGGTTTGCCCTAGACCCTGTAGGATATCTATATACCTATTCAGGATTATCTGAAAACTTCCCCAGGTCTGCTTATCTGCTTTAAATTGGAGCGGGAGAAGGGGACACGTACTTGGGTTTGGCCAAATTCCCCTCCCCCGACAGCTTGAAGGGGACATAAGCGATAGCCCGGGGTTGTTTGTGGTCCCTTGGAGATTTCTCTGCTTGTTCCCTTTCTGGGTGGGGGAGACTACAGAAGGCTTATTACTGATAGGAAGGGGAGCTGTACGGATGGTAAGATATGAAGCTAAGCAGAGAGGTCCTCCTGTGGAATGTAAATTTCAAGCTTTGCCTAGTTGTGGATTATCCTTCAATGAAAAGAAAGCTTGGACATAAGGTGTTTCACTCCATTTGCCTTCCCTCTTACAGGTCAAAGTGCAGTATGGTATTCTAATTTATACTTCCCTCAGGTAGTCATTTTTCCCATCAGAGAGAGAATATCGAGGCCTGGCCATAGTGCAGAAAAAAAATAAGCCCCTTCTTTTTCAGGGTTTGCAGATCAAATTGTTCCCAATGGCTTAGGATGTATTTCAAGGGTGAGCTTGTTGATGCATGAGTGATTCCCATCTGAAAGAAAAAACCAAATATGGTTTTGGTTTGCTTTTTTTTTTCCTTGCCCAAGAACCTGCAACAGTCCCTGGACCCTGATGTTCAGAATAGTCGTGCTCACCAAACAGCAGCAGAAACACTAATTTTCCTCCTAGATCACAAGGAGGAGCAATAAAAGTCAGATTTAGTGGCCCTTACCAACACATTCTTGAAAATCTGCACCCTTGCCTTTCCTCCTGGACAACAAAGAGGACTGAGAAAAATCAGATTTAGTGGAGCTTAGCGATGCATTCCTGAAAATCTGTAAGAGTCCTAAGCATTATCTTCTTGGTATTGGGACCTTACCCTTGTCCTGTAAAGATGATATGCCTGAAAATGGAGTGGAGGGCCATACCCTGAGGGAGGGAAGGGATCTCCAGGGTTGGAAGAGTGATGCCTTTTGTCCTCACTTCTCTTCATATGAATAGGAAGGATATAATTTCCGAGGCTCCCCAGATCCTAGCTTCAGGAATAGCCCTTATTAGGCCTGCTAGTCTGAGGAGGGTTGATAAATTCCAGATCATCCCCCTACCAACAGAGCTTCAGGTGAAAACTATGTTTTTCTGATAAGGGAGCCTGTTTGCCTAAAGAAGGAACAGAGTCCCACAATTTATACTACAAATCATGTATAGGAGAAACTAGAAGATCACCAGGGACAGAGAGTGGTTTTTAGAAACAGGACAACCTTCAGAGAAGAGAGGCAGTAGGAAGGGTTGTCTTACAGGCATTAGGACCCAGAAGGCAAGGGTCAGTATAGATAGGATAGATGGGCAACTCTCACTTGTGCAATATAACTTTGAGAGTTCTGCTCATGGCTGCAGGGTCAACCAACTTTTAGTTGGGACCCTGGAGCTGAATGACTTTCCTCTCTGTCAACCCTTGGCTCAGCCAAGAAATGTAGGAAAAGTGGAAGCTGGTTCCAGGCAAACCAATGCTCCGAACGCTAAAGATTCAGCAGTTGTTAGAGAGCCCTTTCCCAGAAAGCCTGATACCTGTGTCTTTAGTCCAGCAGCCACACTAGTTGCTTTTAACTGGTTGACAGGTGACTGGTATTTAGTCCCCGAATTCTAAGGAAAAATAGGACAGAATAGCAAGTGAAAGGGGTCCAATGGGTCCAACTGACTACATTTAGGTTCCTGCTGTTTGGTGCATTTTACAGAGTGCAGATTTATGCATTTTACAGAGTGCTGATTGGTGCACTTTACAATCCTCTTGCTAGCTACAGAGTGCTGATTGCTGTTTTTACAGAGCATTGATTGATGCATTTTACAGTCCCCTTACTAACTACAGAGTGCTGATTAGTGCATTTTACAATCCAAGCTAAAGAGTTCTCAGAATTGGAAAAAACTACCTTAAAGTTCTTATGGAACCAAAAAAGAGCCCTCATCACCAAGTCAATCCTAACCCAAAAGAACAAAGCTGGAGGCATCACGCAACCTGACTTCAAACTATACTACAAGCCTACAGTAACCAAAACACCATGGTACTGGTACCACAACAGAGACATAGATCAATGGAACAGAACGGAGCCCTCAGAAATCATGCCGCATATCTACAACTATCTGATCTTTGACAAACCTGACAAAAACAAGCAATGGGGAAAGGATTCCCTATTTAATAAATGGTGCTGGGAAAACTGGCTAGCCATATGTAGAAAGCTGAAACTCGATCCCTTCCTCACACCTTATACAAAAATCAATTCAAGATGGATTAAAGACTTACATGTTAGACCTAAAAGCATAAAAACCCTAGAAGAAAGCCTAGGCAATACCATTCAGGACATAGGCATGGGCAAGGCCTTCATGTCTAAAACAGCAAAAGCAATGGCAACAAAAGCCAAAATTGACAAATGGAATCTAATTAAACTAAAGAGCTTCTGCACAGCAAAAGAAACTACCATCAGAGTGAACAGGCAACCTACAGAATGAGAGAAAATTTTTGCAACCTACTCATCTGACAAAGGGTTAATATCCAGAATCTACAATGAACTCAAACAAATTTACAAGAAAAAAACAAACAACCCCATCAAAAAGTGAGTGAAGGACATGAACAGACACTTCTCAAAAGAAGATATTTATGCAGCCAAAAACACATGAAAAGATGCTCATCCTCACTGGCATCATAGAAAGGCAAATCAAAACCACAATGAGATACCATCTCACCCTAGTTAGAATGGCAATCATTAAAAAGTCAGGAAACAACAGGTGCTGGAGAGGATGTGGAGAAATAGGAACACTTTTACACTGTTGGTGGGACTGTAAACTAGTTCAACCATTGTGGAAATCAGTGTGGCGATTCCTCAGGGATGTAGAACTAGAAATACCATCTGACCCAGCCATCCCATTACTGGGTATATACCCAAAGGACTATAAATCATGCTGCTATAAAGACACATGCACACGTATGTTTGTTGCAGCACTAATCACAATAGCAAAGACTTGGAACCAACCCAAATGTCCAACAACGATAGACTGTATTAAGAAAATGTGGCACATATACACCACGGAATACTATGCAGCCATAAAAAATGATGAGTTCATGTCCTTTGTAGGGACATGGATGAAACTGGAAAACATCATTCTCAGTAAACTATCGCAAGGAGAAAAAACCAAACACCGCATGTTCTCACTCATAGGTGAGAATTGAACAATGAGAACTCATGGA
>NW_026652300.1:1652632-1671517 GCF_009828535.3 Hylobates moloch
TGGGGGGAGGGGGGAGGGACAGCATTAAGAGATATACCTAATGCTAAATGACGAGTTAATGGGTGCAGCAAACCAACATGGCACATGGATACATATGTAACAAACCTGCACATTGTGCACATGTACCCTAAAACCTAAAGTATAATAGAAAAGAAAAAAGAGTTCATATTGGTGTGTTTTACAATTCTCTTGTAAGATAGAAAAGTTCTCCAAGTCCCCACTTAACCCAGGATGTCCACCTAGCTTCACCTCTCAGATAATGGTCGGTAATAATTTAACTAAGCTAACATCTTAGCAGAATTCAGGCATCTCTCATTTTTCTAACCTGCTGGTCTTTCATTAGTTTTACAAAGGTGGTTTAGTTTTAAGAAGGGCTATTATCATTTAAACTATAAGTCCAATTTCTCCCAAAGTTAGCTTCCCGTATGGTCAGCAATGATCATTGTAGTATGGTGGTGAAAGGCAAGATGGTGTTGGTTAGGTCAGATCTCTTTCACTGTCATAATATTCTCACAGTTACAAGTTTTTCAAAGGTGGTTTCAAGATGAAAGGACAATACTCTTGTAAAGAGCGTAAAATTGTTCGATTCATTTTGTACCTGAAACAGGCACTCCCACTTGTTGATAGTTTAAATTTAAAAATAAAATTAATAATCCCTGGATGTTGCAGTAAATGAAAATTCCAATGCAGGAACTATGAAAACACCAGCTTCAAAACACCATATTCATTTGTTAAACTTCAGAGATGCAAGCATTGCCATTTCCCTTGGCCAGCTTACAGAATTTCTGGAGGAAATTCCAAACCTCAAAGATCAATCCATCCAGTAGGATGCTGTTTGAAGAACTAAGATTTCTGAAAGCAAGGGATATTCATTAGCCTGCAATTGGAAAGGTTACAACACTCTTGTTTTGTGAAGGAGGAAGGGATTGTGGTGGAAGAAAGGCCAGTGAATCATGTCATATTGAAAATCTTCATGCTTCTCTGCAGAAACAAAATAAGCCAACAGATAATTCTGCAGAATTGAGAAAGAGAGAACAGTGAGTTAAGAAAAGATGTGCTGAAGACAGAATCATTCTGTTATAAAATTACTCATGCCTTAAAAATTAATTACCTCTCTCGTTAATAGGGGAAGAAAGCATTGTCCTGTGGTATTAGATGGCATCCACACTGGCATTATTCATCATTGTCATATGTACACTAAATGAAAGGATTTTTTTCTCCAAGGCAAAGCCTGATGCTCTTTATGAACAAACCGTGTCAAAGATTTAATGATGGAGACAGGTGTTCCAGAACATTTTTGGCATGAAGCACTAATTAATAATCACTAATTAAATGGTGGGGGGCTTGCATAATGTCTGAACATACCCACTAATCACAGCTAATCTCACATCAAGTTTCTCTGAACTTTAAAGAAATCACATTGGTAGGATGTGTCTTAAGTAAGACCAACCTTGCAGTTGCAATACTGCCTCTCTTTAAAGCTGCAGGCACTAGTGACTCCAGATTTATGCTTGGAATTTATTGTCATTGTAGGAAAAAAAAATCTTATGACTTTCTTTGAAGCCTGGCCATTTCCTCCTTTCCAGCTCAGAGCATTATTCCAGTTGTTCACGATACCTAATGGAAGAAAACTTGGTTAACTCTACTGGTATGCAGTTTCATGCTCTACTCTTTTTGTTTTAAAAGTAGAAGCCAACACTCAGTCGCTCATTGGAATGCTGTCAACTTTGGTTAAGAATATGGTTTGAAGGCGTTGGTTTGGATTTACGTTATTTTAGGGCTTAAAGCAGTCTGTCCTCATACAAACAAGCCCCTCCCTTATGTGACACTGTTGTTCATAAAAGGCATCAGACTTTGCTCGGGAGAAATGCTCAACTAAGGATGTGAAAATGGTAAACAACAACAACAACAAAAAGCCTTCCCCAAATACCCCCAAATATTTGTCCCTTACATACAATTTCTTTTTTTGAAGATCTATGTCATTAACTCATTTGAAGGGATATTTAGTACGTAATTTATTATAGGAGTCTGTTGTGTTTAAAAAAAATGTGCACTGAAATGGTACCTTGAACCTTGTAAAATTTACAATGACTTCTGGGATTGCTTCATGTTATTAATATTTTAGATTCATTTTGTCTTCTATTAGCCACATACATACCCAAAGATGACAAGGTATCATAATGTCAACCTAAACAATAATCATTGTTTATGTAATTATTTCTGCCACAAAAATTTTTCTCTAGTTTTTTCTCTAATTTCCTATAATTTCCACTAATACTCTAGATTCATTTTTCCTTCTACATTAGCTACATGTATACCCAAAGATGACATGGTATTATAATGTGAATGTAAACAATAATCATTATTTGCATAATTATTTCTGCCAAAAAATTGTCCTCCAGTTTTTTCTCTAATTTCCTATAATTTCCACTAACATTTTAGATTTATTTTGCCTTCTACATTAGCCATATATACCTAAAGATGACATGGTATCATAATGTCAACCTAAACAATAACTGTTATCTATGTAATTATTTCTGCAACAAAAAATTTTCTCCAGTTTTTCCTCTAATCTGTGGGGGAGAGGGTTGTGGAGAGAGAGAATGAAGAAGGCAAGCTATGAGATAACTTTTTAAATGGCAGGGATGTGTAAGTATTTTTTTTTTTTTTTTTTTTTTTTGACGAACAAAAATGTCCTGTGTTCTTCTGTAGGGTTTTTAAGTACCGGAGACCAGGCGGCAAAAGGCAACTATGGTCTCCTGGATCAGATTCAAGCACTGCGGTGGATTGAGGAGAATGCGGGAGCCTTTGGCGGGGACCCGAAGAGAGTGACTATCTTTGGCTCGGGGGCTGGGGCCTCCTGTGTCAGCCTGTTGACCCTGTCCCACTACTCAGAAGGTAATAATGGTGTCCCCAGGGTGGGTGGGCAAATGCCCTGAACCAAGAAATGAACAGTCAGAGTTCATAGCTGAGATTCATGTCCAGGTTGCCAGAAGTCACCGTGGAAATTGCAACAGAAAATGCCCAAAAGACAAAATGAACCCATCTTCATATATTTTAACTCAGCTTTTTTTCCATTTGCTCTGTCACTCAGGCTGGAGTACAGTGGCATGATCAGAGCTCACTGCAGCATCCAACTCTTGAGCTTAAGCCTTCTCCCATCTCAACCTGCTGAATACCTGGGACTAATGGTTAAATTTTAATTTTAATTTTTATAGAGAAGTGGTATTACTGTTTGCTTAGGCTGGTCTCAAACTCCTAGCCTCAAGTGATCCTCCTCCTTTGGCCTCTCAGACTGCTGAGATGACAGAATTGAGCCACCATGCTTGGTCAGCAATATCTCCTAATTTAAATGTGTGACAATTAGGTGTCAGTTACAATGATTAGGACAAAATAACTGCTTTAGAAAGGCAGACACTATTGTTTCTTCTGATATTCTCACTGTATTTGACCACCTGAAATTTGGTAAGAGTAATATGGAAGAGAGACAGTATGTCAACAAGGAAGAGAAATAGTATGTCAATATTGTAGATTTATAGATTTTGTAATCAACTGGGCTTTCAGCCACGTTTTTATAAAAGTCACTTCTCTACTTCACATTAATTCTTTAAATCTTCCAGAAACATTAGGAACATGGCTGGTGCCTTCACAGAGAAGTAGATTCTACCCATAGGAATAGTGTCTCTCTCCCTGACTCTGTCTCCCTCCCTCTCTCAGTCTTCCCCTTTCACTCTCCTCTTTTCCTCTATCTTCCTGTCTCTCCCTCTCTATGTCCTCTCACTTTCTGTCTGTCCCTCTCTGTGTTTTCCTCTGTCTCTTGACCTTCCTCTCTCCCCTCCTTCCACTGTCTCTCCTTGATCTCCCTCTCCCTCACACTATCCTCTCACCTCTTTCTCCCTTTCTCCCCTTCTCTCTTTGTCCCTCTTCCTCTCTCTCCCTTTCCGGTTCCCCAATCTCTTCCTCACTGTCTCTCTTCCTCTCTCACTTCACCCACTTCACACTCTGTCTCTCTCCCTTTATTTCTTTCTCTGTGTCTCCCTTTTTCTCCCTCTGTCTCTCTCTCTTTCTTCCTCTCCTGCAAATATGACTTTCAGCAAAGGACCACCTTACTGGTCAGTTCAGCAGGAGGCACTTGGAAGTGTCCACAGTTTGCTTTATATATCTCTCTCTCACACTCACTTTTAGGAAGAACCTCCTTGCTGGGCCAGTCAGCATGAGGTCCTCTACTTGTCCCCATGAGAGCTCCAAACCCTCCCTGGGGCCCTGCTAATAACCTGGAAAAACCTGCTGTTGGCAAAACAGAGAAAGGGGAAACCGCAGAAACACATGCACATCATGTTACCTCAATCAGACATGCACTTGTACAAGGTAGTTAGCATAGGCAACCATACCCAACCAGATGTGCACTTGGACCTCTAAGAAGTAGTTACTCATGCTGCCTAAGTGGTGGTCAGCATAGACAGCCACACCCCTGAGCCCTGTCAGAGCACCTTAGGCTCAGTCAATGCAATACCCTGCTGCTAATACATGAGGGAGGCTCTCTGCAGTATCAGATGAGACTTCAAAGTGGAGTTCACAGGAATTTGAGGCAATTGGTTCTGGAAGCCGGATCACAAATTCTTGGCTGTGGCCTAAAAGGAGAAAGCAGGAGAATCTGCAGAACAGATCCAGCCCTCTGTTACCTGGCCAGATACAAATGAATATTCATAATAGCCATCTCAGTCATCAACACAGCATTGTAATATGTTCTGTGTCATTGGTAGGCCTCAGAATGGCACCACAGTGACTGGACCGTTTACATCTGAAGTACTCAAAATCTTAATGGAATTTTTCTTTCTTTTTTTTTTTTTTGAAATGGAGTCTCACTCTGTCTCTCAGGCAGGAGTGCAGTGGCACGATCTTGGCTCATGTCAACCTCTGTCTCCCAGTTTTAAAGTGACTGTCCCGCCTCAGCTTCCCAAGTAGCTGGGCTTAAAGTTGCCATTACCATGCCCAGCTAATTTTTGTATTTTTAGTAGAGACAGTGTTTTACCATATTGGCCAGGCTGGTCTCAACCTTCCTGACCTGAAGTGATTTGCCCGCCTCAGCCTCTGGAATTGTTATTTATTAAAGTTATCAGCTGGGTAAGGTGGCTTATGCCTGTTATCCCAGCAGTTTGGGAAGCTGAGCAGGGAGTATGGCTTGAGCCCAGGAGTTTGAGAACAGCCTGGGCAACTTAGTGAGACCACATTTATACAAAAATAAATAAATAAAAACCAGCTGGGGCTGGTGGTGCATGCCTGTGGTCTCAGTTGCTTGGGAGGCTGAGGAGGGAGGATCACTTGAGCCAGGGAAGTCAAGGCTGCAGTGAGCTCTGAAGGTGTCACTGCACTCCAACCTGGGTGGCAAAGAGAGACCCTGTCTAAACCTAAAGAAATGAAATTTAAAAATACCTTTCTTTAAAGTAACTGCAGGACTTTCTCCACTTCCTGCACCATTTGAACAAGTTTCTAGAACACTATGCTCCTCCGTGTCTGCTTTAGCAAGATAGGACAGATAAGGATTTCCTAAAATCCTCCAAACTCTGAATTTCTTGAGTTCATAGTTCATCATGTTTTGCCCAGGAGACCAAATGACCTTTGACTTCAAACTAGTGCTAATAACAGGGAAGTGGAAAGGCTTATATTTGTAGTAACTTTATTTTAAAAACAGGAACAGTGAATAATCTCATGAACCATTTGGCATAGAGATTTCTATGGCATTTTTGAAAATACATAGATATTCACATTTCTCAGTTGATATGACTGTTGCAGATTTAGAAAGCAGTCAGTACCAACTTCAGGAGTAATGAAACACATATAAGCCACTCTAATTAGAGGAAAGTGTTGATTATTTAAGTCAACAGGTTGGAAGTTATTATTTGCTGCAAAAATACCTTTTTCTTGGTCACTTCTGCAAGGCAGTGCTTCTAAACAGCCCCTCAGCATTATCACGAATTATGAAAAATGTGAGTTTGGCACTGTGGCTCCTGCCTATCATCCCACTACTTTGGGAGGCTGAGGTGTGAGGATTGCTTGAGTCCAGGAATTCAAGAACAGCCTGGGCAACAAAGCAAAACCTCATCTCTACAAAACATTACAAAAATTAGCCAGGTGTGATGGTGCACACCTGTAGTCCCAGCTACTTGGGAGGTTGAGGTGGGAGGATCAGTTGGGCCTGGATGGCAGAGGCTGCAGCAAGCCAAGATGATGCCACTGCACTCCAGCCTGGGTAGCAGAGAGACACCCTGTCTGAAATAAAGATAAAAATACCCAAATTGTTGGACTTAGCAATTCTAGTCTAATGAAGGCAAAGTACATGTGGAAAGAGATTGTTTTATGAAGGTATTCACCCCAGTATTATTATCATAGCAAAGAATGAAATGGAAAAGCTACAAGATCAAAAGGAGATGAAAGTTATTAGAAACTGTATGCATTAACTCAAAGAATAATAATTTACCTAAGATATTCAACAGTTGGGAAAACACAGTGTAGACAGGTATATAAATATTGGGCTCAGCTATTCAAAAAAATGTTTGAATGGGAGAGAATGATGTAAGAAAGAATTATGTTAATTCCTAACATATTCATTATGCTAAGGTGAGTTGTGCTTTAATGTTTGACTTATGGGTGATTTTTTTTTCATTATCCAAGTTTTTTAGTGTCATTGGGAGTTATATTACTTCCCTAACATACAAATAACTGTTTTATATATGTTACTTATATATATGTGCTGCTACCTAGAGTATTGCCAGTAGTTATAAGAAGGATAGGAAAGGAACATCTCAGAGCATTTTTTTTTCTAATTCTGAATGTTTTAACTAATGAAAGTATCCAACAGATTACATATTGACATTTTTTTCTTTTGGACATTTTAAAATAATCTTCAGAGCCAAGTGCTCAAGTCAATAGTTTCACATTTCTGACAGAAATGTTTCCAAGACGGTTTTGATGACATAATGGTTAAAACCATATTGGTTTCATGTTGCCATCCTGTGTGTCATCTTTGGGCAATCCGTTTAGTCTTTAAAAATCACCTATTCCTGATGACAATCATATTTTCCTCATATTTGATTACTTCCATGACATTAAAAATTGACAGGACATCTGGACTTACAGCTGAATGCATTATTCTTTAGCACCTGACTCAAGCTGGGATTTACAGAAATGGCAGGAAGTGATCGTAAATGGAATGCTATGATTTTTATAGCCTGCTGTCTCTTGTCCTGTTATGATTAAAAATACAGATTTTATACTTCTGGACATTCATGTAGTAGACTGAGCTGATGGAGAATTTTAAGCTACACAGAATTTTACTCCTAAAATTGCCCATGCTTTTTCAAGTTTCTCACCAAGTGGATAATTTTTCCTATGTGGCAAAACAAACAAACAAACAACAAAAAACAAACAAAGTGGATAATTTTTGCTATGTGGCAAAACAAACAAACAACAAAAAACAAACAAAATATCTGAGATACCGGTGGATATAGTTTTGAAGAAAATGACTTAAAAAATATTTGTTATTTGGGTACCCAGTTGAGGATTAGGCATAGCTAAGCTAATGCACTTCCTTTAATTCCCAAACCCTAATACCTTCATTAGACTCAGTAGAAATGCATTCCTAAACTAGCACTCTGAAATTCATTCAATTGGATTTATTTTTTCCCATAATGAAGAAACATCTGGATTTGTGAGACAAGATAGCCTTTGGCCTTTTAGTAGTTTAAGGCCTGTTTTTTTGTTTGTTTATTTTCCCCCTTGGAAATGGAGAATGCAGTTGCTGTTGCAGTTTTTATACATGGCATCTGGAGGCAAAGAAGAAAAATAACACTAAATTGTGTAACAAAAAAGAAATCACATGTATTTTACCAGTGCACAAAAAGCGTCAATGTGGTTTCACTTCCTTAAACTCTGTGTGCGTGTGTGTGTGTGTGTGAGTGTGTGTAGGATAACATTCCCTAAAATGAATGTTCAGGGGGAGGGGATCAAAATGAAAATGTGTAAAAGAGCCCTCTTACAGAGCTGAATGCTACTACATCCAGAAATTCACATGCTTGCGAGACAATCACAGCCTTCATTGCTCAGTAAAAGCTGTTTCTGTCCTGTGGGTTTTCATTTGCATGTCCACAATTTTGCACCTGCAGGTCTCTTCCAGAAGGCCATCATTCAGAGTGGCACCGCCCTGTCCAGCTGGGCAGTGAACTACCAGCCGGCGAAGTACACTCGGATATTGGCAGACAAGGTAGGCTGCAACATGCTGGACACCACGGACATGGTAGAATGCCTGCGGAACAAGAACTACAAGGAGCTCATCCAGCAGACCATCACCCCGGCCACCTACCACATAGCCTTCGGGCCGGTGATTGACGGCGACGTCATCCCAGACGACCCCCAGATCCTGATGGAGCAAGGCGAGTTCCTCAACTACGACATCATGCTGGGCGTCAACCAAGGGGAAGGCTTGAAGTTCGTGGACGGCATCGTGGATAACGAGGACGGTGTGACGCCCAACGACTTTGACTTCTCTGTGTCCAACTTCGTGGACAACCTTTACGGCTACCCTGAAGGGAAAGACACTTTGCGGGAGACTATCAAGTTCATGTACACAGACTGGGCCGATAAGGAAAACCCGGAGACGCGGCGGAAAACCCTGGTGGCTCTCTTTACTGACCATCAGTGGGTGGCCCCCGCCGTGGCCACCGCCGACCTGCACGCGCAGTACGGCTCCCCCACCTACTTCTATGCCTTCTATCATCACTGCCAAAGCGAAATGAAGCCCAGCTGGGCGGATTCGGCCCATGGCGATGAGGTTCCCTATGTCTTCGGCATCCCCATGATTGGTCCCACCGAGCTCTTCAGTTGTAATTTCTCCAAGAACGACGTCATGCTCAGTGCCGTGGTCATGACCTACTGGACGAACTTCGCCAAAACTGGGTACGTTCATCTTCGTGTTGGGGTATCACTGTCCTCTTCGCTTGTTTGGTTCCTCGGTATAAGTATTGCTTCTACCGGCATGTGCAGGAGCACACATGCATGCACACATATACACATAAAGACACACGCTTACACACACAGCAATAACAGGCAGCTTCTCCCCCAGCATCCGTGAGAACTGATTTTCTTTATTACCAAAGTGTTTCAGGAGTAAAACACTTTAGTGTCAAACCACATTTTTACTAGATTTCTAATTGCCCGTTAGAAATTGTAGAGTTCCTACTTGCAGGTGCAGGACTTACACATATATAACCGTTCTATTAACAGCTGATCAGTTTTGTTTTTGTTCTTACTGTTGCCCAGGCTGGTGTGCAGTGGTACAACATAGCATACTACAGCTTTGAACTCCTAGGCTCAAACCATTCTCCTGCCTCAGCCTCCTGAGTAGCTTGGATTACAGGTGACTGCCATGCCTGGCTAATGTTAATTTTTTTATTTTTTTGTAGAGACAAGTTCTCACTCTGTTGTCTAGGCTGGAGTGCAATGGTGCAAGCATAACTCACTGTGGCCTAGAACTCATGGATTTATTTGATCCTCACATCTCAGCATCTCAAGCAGCTGGGACTACAGACATGCACCACCATGCCCTTGCATGGATTTTTGTAGAGACAGGGTTTCCTATGTTGCCCAAGCTGTTCTGAAACTCCTGTTCTCAACGGATCCTCTCTCCTCACCCTTCTGAATAGCTGGGACTACAGGTGAATGCCACCATACCCAGCTAATTTTAAAATTTATTTTGTTAGAAACAGGATTTTGCTGCATCACCTGAGCTACCACTTAGGGAATTGTTTAGATTGCCTGACCATATGAATAAAAACAATTGTCATAATATTTATAGAGAAATATAAATAAATATTCCCTTTATATATTTAACATATATAGAAGAAAAAGAACTATTCCCATATATATATTACATATATATTTGCATTTCTATATACATATACACATAAACACCAGTATATTTCTGTGTATATACATATATAAATACTAATATATACTATATATGCATATACTATATATAATATAGAAATACAAACACAACTACAAATATATATATACAGTATATACAAGTACAAATTTACGTACATATACATATATATTTGTATTTCCTTTGCTGTATAAATAGAGAGAGCGAGCAAAGGAAAATATATGATATTTGTATTATATTGTTATATGGCATGCATATATAAACACACACACACGTATGTCACAGGAAAGCTCATTTATTGGCCTAAATATAGTAGAAAATATAAAATATACAAAAACCACACATACAACAGAGTCTGCCAATATTCTACTGAGTGGATTCTCTTCAAACCATGGGAGAAAAGAACCGAAAGCATCCTAAATAGCTCCAAATATTTTGGCATCTTTTAATTTTCTCCTTTCTAATAATGTAACTATGGAAATCAATGGAGTATCATTCTGTTCTACCTGTGTGTGCCACCATCATCCACCCTGAGTTTCTTTAAACTGAATGAAAGAGCAACATGTGCATGTCACCCAGGGAGGGTAAAATCTTCCCATGGGGGCTCTCAGACTGCAGTGGCCCTGCCATGCACGAGCTGTGCACAGTAATTCTGAGAAGATCAGAGGACGCTGTTTTTGTTTTTGTTTTTGTTTTTGTTTTTGTTTTTGTTTTTTTGGCATGTTAGCATGCTTTGGAAGTGGTAAATGTATCATCTGGATACCAACTTTCAAAAATCAGACTGTAGATTTGGTCTAAGAATGGCTACCAAGAGGAGAACAGAGGGGGGACCAACATTTGATGGAGATGCTTGTCTATCACTGAAAGTTTCTTTCCTGCATGAAGAAATGATTTAAATCAAATTAATAATTTTTTCTAAGTAAACTTTGTTTATTAGTTTGCTTGGGCTGCTGTTACCAGAGTGCCAAAATCTGTATGGCTATGCTAGGCAGAGTGGCTTATACCTGTAACTCCAGCACTTTGGGAGGCCAAGGCTGGAGGATTGCCTAAGGAGGTCAAGAGTTTAAGACCACTCTGGGCACCATAGTGAGACTCTGTCTCTAAAAAACAAATGACAAATATTAACAGGGCATGGTAGCATATGCAAAAGCTGAGAAGTCTCAGCTTCTCAGAAGGCTGAGATGGGAGGATCACTTGAGCACTGCAGTGAGCCATGTTTGCACTACTACACTACAATCTGTGTAACATAGTGAAACCTGTCTTTAAAACAAACAAAAAGCATGAAAAACTGTGTGTCATATGAAAACAGAATTTATTATTTTACAGCTTGTAAGTCCAGAACAAAGGTGTCAGCAACAAAGGTGCTCCCAGGGCCAAGTTCTCTCCAAAAGCGCTAGGGGAGTATTTCTTTGCTGCTTCCTAGCTGCTGATATTTGAGTATAATCTTTGGCATTCCTGAGTTGCAGGTGCACAACTCCACTCTGTGCCTTTGTCATCTTATGGCATCCCTGTGTTTCTCTGTCTCCACATGGCTGTCCTCATATACAAGCATCTCCAACGTGCATCAGAAGCTCACCTACTCTAGTATGACGTCCCCTTAACATAAATAATCACATCTGCAGTACCCTATTTCCAAATATGCTCACATACTGAGGTACTGGGGTTGGACTTCAGCATAACTTAATTTAGGAGGAGGCAGTATTCAATCTCTAATAACCTGTGAAGACCAGGCCACACCCTCTTTTGTAACAACATGAAGATAGGTGGTTTCTGCCCTTGCAAAGAATTCCTTTGTCTTGAAGCCTGAAGACTTCCAAGGAAGTTTCCCAAAAGGGCTGTACTCATTCGGTCTTCACTATATTGGCATCCAAACATATTACTGAGTTTATGTGTAACACTGTGTTTACTTACTTCCATTAAAACCATATGATTTTTCTTTTCCTCCTTATATGATTTGAAAATAAACTTTATATGATTATCTTAAGGGGAAGGCTAGAGTCAGACTTCATATATACATATTTTTTTTAATATTATACTTTAAGTTTTAGGGTACATGTGCATAACGTGCAGGTTTGTTCATATGTATACGTGTCACGTTGTTGTGCTGCACGCATTAACTTGTCATTTGACATTAGGTATATCTCCTAATGCTATTCCTCCCCCTCCCTCACCCCACAAAGAATGAAGTGTGTGATGTTCCCCTTCCTGTGTCCATCTGTTCTCATTGTTCAATTTCCACCTATGAATGAGAACATGCAATGTTTGATTTCTTGTCCTTGTGATAGTTTGCTGAGAATGATGTTTTCCAGCTTCATCCATGTCCCTACAAAGGACATGAACTCATCATTTTTTATGGCTGCATAGTATTCCATGGTGTATATGGGCCACATTTTCTTAATCCAACCTATCATTGTTGGACATTTGGCTTGGTTCCAAGTCTGCTATTGTGTATAGCGCAGCAATAAAAACAGGTGTGCATGTGTCTTTATAGCAGCATGTTCCTTTGGTTAGATACCCAGTAATGGGATTGCTGGGTAAAATGGTATTTCTAGTTCTGGATCCTTGAGGAATCGCCACACTGATTTCCATATGGTTGAACTAGTTTACAATCCCAGCAACAATGTAGAAGTGTTCCTATTTCTCCACATCCTCTCCAGCACTTGTTTTTTCCTGACTTTTTAATGATCACCATTCTAACTGGTGTGAGATGGTATCTCATTGTGGTTTTGATTTGCATTTCTATGATGGCCAGTGATGATGAGCATTTTTTCATGTGTCTTTTGGCTGCATAAATGTCTTCTTTTGAGAAGTGTCTGCTCATATTCTTTGCCCATTTTTTGATGGGGTTGTTTGTTTTTTTCTTGTAAATTTGTTTGAGTTCATTGTAGATTCTGGATATTAGCCCTTTGTCAGATGAGCAGCTTGCAAAATTTTCCTCCCATTCTGTAGGTTGCCTGTTCACTCTGATGGTGGTTTCTCTTGCTGTGCAGAAGCTCTTTAGTTTAATTAAATCCCATTTGTCAATTTTGGCTTTTGTTGCCATTGCTTTTGGTGTTTTAGACATGAAGTCCTTGCCCATGCCTATGTCCTGAATGGTACTGCCTAGGTTTTCTCCTAGGGTTTTTATGGTTCTAGGTCTAACATGTAAGTATTTAATCCATCTTGAATTAATTTTTTTAGAAGGTGTAAGGAAGGGATCCAGTTTCAGCTTTCTCCATATGGCTAGCCAGTTTTCCCAGCACCATTTATTAAATAGGGAATTGTTCCCCATTTCTTGTTTTTGTCAGATTTGTCAAAGATCAGATGTTGTAGATACATGGCATTATTTCTGAGGGCTCTGTTCTGTTCCATTGATCTGTATCTCTGTTGTGGTACCAGTACCGTGCTGTTTTGGTTACTGTAGCCTTGTAGTATAGTTTGAAGTCAGGTAGGGTGATGCCTCCAGCTTTGTTGTTTTGGCTTAGAATTGACTTGGAAATGCGGGCTCTTTTTTGGTTCCATATAAACTTTAAAGTAGCTTTTTCGAATTCTGTGAAGAAAGTCATTGGTAGCGTGATGGGGATGGCATTGAATCTAAAAATTACCTTGGGCACTATAACCATTTTCATGATATTGATTCTTCCTACATATGAGCATGTAATGTTCTTCCATTTGTTTGTATCCTCTTTCATTTCATTGAGCAGTGGTTTATAGTTCTCCTTGAAGAGGTCCTTCATATCCCTTGTAAGTTGGATTCCTAGCTATTTTATTCTTTTTGAAGCAATTGTGAATGGGAGTTCACTCATTATTTGGCTCTGTGTTTGTCTCTTATTGGTGTATAAGAATGCTTGTGATTTTTGCTTATTGATTTTGTATCCCAACACTTTGCTGAAGTTGCCTATCAGTTTAAGGAGATTTTGGGCTGAGACAATCGGGTTTTCTAGACGTACAATCATGTCATCTGCAAACAGGGACAATTTGACTTCCTCTTTTCCTAATTGAATACCCTCTGCCTGATTGTCCTTGACAGAACTTCCAACACTATGTTGAACAGGATCGGTGAGAGAGGGCATCCCTGTCTTGTGCCAGTTTTCAAAGCGAATGCTTCCAGTTTTTGCCCATTCAGTATGCTACTGGCTGTGGGTTTGTCACAGATAGCTCTCATTATTTTGAGATATGACCGATCACTACCTAATTTATTGAGAGTTTTTAGCATGAAGGTTGTTTAATTTTGTCAAAGGCCTTTTCTGCATCTATTGAGATAATCATGTGGTTTTTGTCATCGATTCTGTTTTTTGCTGGGTTTCATTTATTGATTTGTGTGTGATGAACCAGCCTTGCATCCCAGGGATGAAGCCCACTTGATCATGGTGTATAAGCTTTTTGATGTGCTGCTGGATTTGGTTTGCCAGTATTTTATTGAGGATTTTCGCGTCAATGTTCACCAGGAATATTGGTCTAAAATTCTCTTTTTTGGTTGTGTCTCTGCCAGGCTTTGGTATCAGGATGATGCTGACCTCAAAAAATGAGTTAGGGAGGATTCCCTCTTTTTCTATTGATTGGAATAGTTTCAGAAGAAATTTTTTTTGTTGGTAAGTTTAATTTTGCCTCAATTTCAGAGCCTTTTTGATCTTTCAGAGTTCAATTTTCCTGTTTAGTTTGAGAGGATACATTTCTTCTAGATTTTCTAGTTTATTTGCATAGAGGTGATTATAGTATTCTCTGATGGTAGTTTGTATTTCTGTGGCGTTGGTGGTGATATCCCCTTTATCATTTTTTTATTGCATCTATTTGATTTTTCTCTCTTTTCTTCTTTATTAGTCTTGCTAGTGGTCTATCAATTTTGTTGATTGTTTCAAAAAACCAGCTCCTGGATTCATTGGTTTTTTGAAGGGTTTTTGTGTCTTTATTTCCTTCAGTTCTGCTGTAATCTTAGTTATTTCTTGCCTTTGGCTAGCTTTTAAATGTGTTTGCTCTTGCTTTCTGTTCTTTTAATTGTGATGTTAGGATGTCAATTTTAGATCTTTCCTGCTTTCTCTTATGGGCATTTAGTGCTATAAATTTCCCTCTACACACTGTTTTGAATGTGTCCCAGAGATTCTGGTATGTTGTGTCTTTGTTCTCATTGGTTTCAAAGAACATCTTTATTTCTGCCTTCATTTCATTATGTACCCTGTAGTCATTCAGGAGCAGGCTGTTCAGTTTCCATTTAGTTGAGTGGTTTTGAGTGAGTTTCTTAATCCTGAGTTCTAGTTTGATTGCACTGTGATCTGAGAGACAGTTTGTTATAATTTCTGTTCTTTTACTTTTGCTGAGGAGTGCTTTACTTCCCACTATGTGGTCAATTTTGGAATAAGTGTGGTGTGGTGCTGAAAAGAATGTATATTCTGTTGATTTGCATTGGAGAGTTCTGTAGATGTCTATTAGGTCTGCTTGGCGCAGAGTTGAGTTCAATTCCTGGATATCCTTGTTAACTTTCTGTCTTGTTGATCTGTCTAATGTTGACAGTGGGGTGTTAAAGTCTCCCATTATTATTGTCTGGGAGTCTAAGTATCTTTGTAGTCTCTAAGGACTTGCTTTATGAATCTGTGTGCTCCTGTATTGGGTGAATATATATTTAGGTTAGTTAGCTCTTCTTGTTGAATTGCTCCCTTTACCATTACATAATGGCCTTCTTTGTCTCTTTTGATCTTTGTTGGTTTAAAGTCTGTTTTATCAGAGACTAGGATTGCAACCTCTGCCTTTTTTTGTTTTCCATTTGCTTGTTAGATCATCCTCCATCCCTTTATTTTGAGCCTATGTGTGTCTGTGCACATGAGCTAGGTTTCCTGAATACAGTGCACTGATGGGTCTTGGCTCTTTATCCAATTTGCCAGTCTGTGTCTATTAATTGGAGAATTTAGTGCATTTACATTTAAGGTTAATATTGTTATGTGTGAATTTGATCCTGTCATTATGATGTTAGCTGGTTATTTTGCTCATTAGTTGATGTAGTTTCTTCCTAGCCTGGATGGTCTTTACAATTTGGCATGTTTTTACAGTGGCTGTTATGGGTTGTTCCTTTCCATGTTTAGTGCTTCCTTCAGGAGCTCTTTTAGGGTAGGCCTGGTGGTGACAAAATCTCTCAGCATTTGCTTGTCTGTAAAGGATTTTTTTCCTCCTTCACTTATGAAGCTTAATTTGGCTGGATATGAAATTCTGCATTGAAAATTCTTTTCTGTAAGAATGTTGAATATTGGCCGCCACTATTTTCTGGCTTGTAGAGTTTCTGCTGAGAGATCAGCTGTTTGTCTGATGGGCTTCCCTTTGTGGGTAACCCATCCTTTCTCTCTGGGTGCCTTAACCTTTTTTTCTTCATTTCAACTTTGGTGAATCTGATAATTATGTGTCTTGGAGTTGCTCTTCTCAAAGAGTATCTTTGTGGCCTTCTCTGTATTTCCTGAATTTGAATATTGGCCTGCCTTGCTAGTTGCAGAAGTTCTCCTGGATAATATCCTGCAGAGTATTTTCTAACTTGGTTCCATTCTCTCCATTACTTTCAGGTACACCAATCAGATGTAGATTTGATCTTTTCACATAGTCACATATTTCTTGGAGACTTTGTTCATTTCTTTGTATTCTTTTTTCTCTAAACTTCTCTTCTCAATTCATTTCATTTATTTGATCTTCCATCACTGATACCCTTTCTTCCAGTTGATCAAATCAGCTACTTAGGCTTGTGCATTTGTCACGAAGTTCTCATGCCTTTGTTTTCAGCTCCATCAGGTCTTTTAAGGACTTCTTTGCATTGGGTGCTCTCGTTAGCCATTCATCTAATTTTTTTTCAAGGTTTTTAACTTCTTTACCATGGGTTTGACCTTCCTCCTTTAGCTCAGAGTAGTTTGATCATCTGAAGACTTCTTCTCTCAACTCGTCAAAGTCATTCTCCATCCAGCTTTGTTGTGTTGCTGTTGATAAGCTGTGTTCCTATGGAGGAGGAGAGGTGCTCTGATTTTAGAGTTTCCAGTTTTTCTGCTCTGTTTTTTCCCCATCTTTGTCGTTTTATCTACCTTTGGTCTTTGATAATGGTGATGTACAGATGGGGTTTTGATGTGGATGTCCTTTCTGTTTGTTAGTTTTCCTTCTAACAGTCAGGACCCTCAGCTGCATGTCTGTTGGAGTTTGCTGGAGGTCCACTCCAGACACTGTTTGTCTGGGTATCAGCACAGAGGCTGCAGAACAGCAGATATTATTGAACAGCAAATGTGCTGCCTGATTGTTCCTCTGGAAGTTTTGTCTCAGAGGAGTACCCACCCATGCAAGGTGTCAGTCTGCTCCTATTGGGGGGTGTCTCCCAGTTAGGCTACTCGGGGGTCAGGGTACCACTTGAGGAGGCAGTCTGTCCATTCTCAGATCTCCAGCTGCATGCTGGGAGAACCACTACCCTCTTCAAAACTGTCAGACAGGGACATTTAAGTCTGCAGAGGTTTCTGCTGCCTTTTTTTGGTTGTGCCCTGCCTCCAGGGGTGGAGTCTACAGACTCAGGCAGGCCTCTTTGAGCAGCAGTGAGCTCCACCCAGTTCAAGCTTCCTGGATGCTTTGTTTACCTACTCAAGTCTTGGCAATGGCAGGCGCCCCTCCTCCAGCCTGGCTGCCACCTTGCACTTTGATCTCAGACTGCTGTGCTAGCAATGAGTGAGGCTCTGTGGGTGTAGGACCCTCTAAGCCAGGTGTGGGATATAATCTCCTGGTGTGCCATTTGCTAAGACCATTGGAGAAGCGCAGTTATTGGGGACCCTACCCCGATAGTCATGTAGGTTGTTTTCTATTTTCTTTAAGCGTTGGCCTACTTGAGAAATAAAGGGACGGAATACAAAAGAGAGAAATGCTAAAGCTGATCTTCTGGGGGAGACATCACATGTCAGTAGGTTCTGTGATGCCCCATAAGCTGCAAAAACCAGCAAGTTTTTATTAAGGATTTTCAAAAGAGGAGGGAGTGTGCAAATAGGTGTGGGTCACACACATAAAGTACTTTACAAGGTAATAGAATATCACAAGGCAAATGAAGGCAAGGCGAGATCACAGGACCACAGAACCAGGGTGAAATTAAAATTGTTAATGAAATTTCAGGCACTGCTGTCATTGACAACATCCTATCAGGAGACAGAGTTTTGAGAGCAACTGGTCTGACCAAAAATTTATTTGGCTGGAATTTCCTCTTCCTAATAAGCCTGGGAGTGCTATGGGAGACTGGGGTCTATTTCACCCCTACGGCCTCAACCATAAGAGACAGGCACACCTAGGGGGGCTGTTTATAGGCCTACAACTCCAGGCATATATTCTCTTTCCCAGGGATGTTCCTTGCTGAGAAAAAGAATTCAGCAATATTTCTCCCATTTGCTTTTGAAAGAAGAGAAATACGGCTCTGTTCTGCCAGGCTCACTGGTGGTCAGAGTTTAAGGTTATCTCTCTTATTCCCTGAACAATTGCTGTTGTCCTTTCCTTTTTTCAAGGTGCCTAGATTTCATATTATCTAAACACACATGTTCTACAATTTGTGCAGTTAATGCAATTACCACCTGGTCCTGAGGTGACATACATCCTCATCAGCTGACAGGATTAAGAGATTAAAGACAGGCATAGGAAATCACAAGGGTATTGATTGGGGAAGTGATAAGTGTCCATGAAATCTTTACAATTTATGTTTAGAGATTGCAGTAAAGACAGGCATAAGAAATTGTAAAAGTATTAATTTGGAGAACTAATAAATGTCCATGAAATCTAAAGAATCCATGTTCTTCTTCCATGGCTTCAGCCAGTCCCTCTGTTTGGTGTCCCTGACTTCCTGCAACATGAAGTATTAGGATAGGAGTGACCCGATTTTCCAGGTGCTTTCTGTCAGCCTTTTCTCTGACTAGGCAAGGGAATTCCTTGACCCCTTGCACTTCCCAGGTGAGGAAATGCCTCACCCTGCTTCAGCTCACACT
>NW_026652300.1:1681313-1704027 GCF_009828535.3 Hylobates moloch
CCAGAGCATTCAGAAATTAATTACTGTCCTCTTTTTAAGGGTGATGGAGACAGTAATAAGACAAGAAGTAAAAAAGAAAAAAAAAAGATAAAAAATGCATCATCTTATAGCTGCATGTATCAGAACTGATAAAGCGTATTCATCAAAAACCACCTGGAACAACATTTGTCATTAAGCTTTGGTTTAGGATCTTGTTCCAACAGAGACAGGAGAATGATGAGATACCTTGGAGAGGGTTTCAGACAGGCTGGTCAAGAGTTTGGGCTTAGACTGGGTTGTTTTATAAGTGCTAAGAGTTCCAAAAACTTGTTCCTGGATTGGTTGCTATCATTATAACGGGGATGTCAATATCCTTTAGCAAGAAAGTGACAGGACCAGAGCATGATTAGCATTGTCTTCAGTAAAAATAAGCAGTGGAAGAGAAGGGGATTTGGGGTCATTTTCAGTGGTTCCAGAGTGTTCATGTTTCTGTCTTGTCCCATCCTGGCTGTGGGCTTCCTTCCTCTGATGTGGAAGTTCTTTCGTTATTTTTATGTGCAGCCAGATGCACCTTGACTTAGCAATTAATTAGCAGGCTAATTCTAGCAGCCAGATATAAGGGCTGTTTTTTGTTGTTTCTCAGAACTTCCAGGAAATATATGCGTATGTCACATCTCCTAGGCCACCTGGTTCAAAAAAAAAGTTATGCTAAGGAAGTAAAAGTGATACTTTCTCTGCAAAATCTTATTAATATATTGAAAGAAATTGGGATATAAAAAAGGTCCACTGTACCTCTACATTTCTCTAAAGTGATCATCCATGTAAATACTTAGAACACCCACAAATAATCTGGTTTCTTGTAGAGGCAAGAAAATTAGTAAAAAATGAGAAAAATTAGCCAGGAGAAAACCCTACCTGAAATTGAACAGGTGACATTCATTAAAGTGGAATGTTCCAACTAGTTCTCGAGGTCACTGGTTCCTAAAAGGGCTGGAGAGTGAGTCCTTGGAGACTAAGACAAATTGCCAACAGCCATAGCTGGAAGGTTACATAAAAGAAAAATCTTTCTCAGCGCAGAACCCTAAACACAAGAATTTGGACTCAGCAGAAAGGAAATAGAAAGATGCATTTCTGGCACACCAAAATATAAATCTAATAACTCCTGTAAAAACTGAGAAATCAAATGGTGCACAATTTATAACATTAGAGCCACTATTACATTTCAATGGTACAACTAGTCAATCTGGTTTCTTGTGGGCTCAGATGTTAGCTTCATTTTTATGCAACACCTGTTTCTACAAGTACATACATTATGATCACAGCTTTCACACTAGCGTGCTTGGCCTGCCTGGGTTATTGGATGTTATTTCTAGTATTTAAACAGCAATTATGGTTTTTAGATTATAATAATAGAAAACTACGGTTGGTACCCATTATATAACAAGTTTTAACTTCATTCTTCCAACCCAGGGAATTATTTTTCAAACCCAATTAAGTGTATCTTCTGCACTAGCAGAAACAAAGTACAAACTAATGTTTTAAGATGCGTCTCTCTTAATTTAGGGGTATATATAAAATACTTTGTAATATGGAGAGCTAACATTTTGCAATCTCTATTAACTATTAGAGTAACCTAGGAAAATAAGAATTTACAACATGTTAGCACACAATTATTTCAAATTATGTGAGTCTTTTATGAACCATGTATGCTGGAGAAAAATAATACTAGTATTTCCTTTAAAAAAAAATAAGAGTAAGCTGAGAGTTGTTTAAATGGTCCCTGGAAATATTATTCCAATGTTAGGCCTATAGGAGGAATGCATGGTTTTGACCTCTCACATTTTGAAGCAATGGGCTGCAACTTCAAAATCATGCTATTAATATAGGTGTTTACTATACAAAAAAACAGAGAAAATATGGCATTAACTTGTGAGCCATGTAAATTAAATCTCACAGTTACCTCTGTCTTCTGCAGTTTTGACCCCTTGGAATTTCAGGAAAAGTAATTTAATTGAATGAGCATTCACACTGCTGCCAGAACTTCTAGAGCCTATGGATTATCATCTTGGTTTCTAGTCCAAGATGCCATAGAAAGCCTTTTATTTAATTATCTAATTTACCATGACATATTTTATCACCTATTTAAATTGACAAAAATATCAGAACCACATAATGCAATATTTCTATTAAAAAGCAGCATAAATTTGACTTTTATTATATTAATCCATCATATAATTACTATAAGCAGATACAAAAACAAGTTATTTAACAAATAGTGTAAAATTTGAGCCTGTCCTGGTTTTATTCTTCATAGATGGGCAAATATTCACACAATTGTACCCTGTAGCAGTTGTCCTGAATTAATTGGACTTGGGACAATAGTTCAATTTCCTACCATTTTTAAGTTATTGATCTTATTTCCTATCTTAATGGAGAGGCAGATCATGTATTTTTTGCATTTTTTTATCTTTTTGTTTACTTTTTTAGGGTTAGAAGCTATGTATAATATTAAACCCTTTCTTCTCATTTCCTTCCTCCCTTTATTCCTTCCTTCCTTTATTTTATTTTATATTTTTGAGAAAAATTCTCTCTGTTGCACAGGCTGAAGTGCAGTTGTGCAATCATAAGGGAGCGCAGTGTTGCAATCTTGGAGGAGTGTGGTGTTGCCATGTTGGCTTACTGCAATTTCCACTTCCCAGGTTCAAGGGTTTTTCCCACCTTAGCCTCCTGAATAGCTGGGATTACAGGTACATGCCATCAGGCATGGCAATTTTTGTATTTCTTTGTAGAGGTGAGTTTTCACTATGTTGGTCAGGCTCATCTTGAACTGCTGACCTCAAGTGATTTTCCACCTTCTGCCTCCCAAAGTGCTGGGATTGCAGGTGTGAACCACAGTGCCTGGCCTTTTTCTCATTTTCTTCCACGTTGATATAGTCTGTGGCTACTCAGTAAGAAAAACTCAGTTTTCCTTGCAAAAGATTAATAATAGTAGAAGTGATGATGGTGATGATGATGTTGATGATGATGATAAGGATATAGATCAATGACAGCCCCTGACAATAAAAATAAAAATGGAAATCAGAATGAACATGTTTAAAGTATAGATGAAGGTAGAGACATTTGACAATGTGAAATTGGGAAGCACTTAGGAAGTTGGATCAAGTGAAACGCAAGACAACATGATCTGGAAGAAACTATATCCCCTAGAAAGTAAGAGGAAGAGAAAGACAGAAAAAGGGAAGGGAGCATTCTTGGCTGTCTGAGAAGGAAGGATTCCTGGCTGTCCTAAAATTCCCCATTACAGGGCACGTTGTCTACGTAGCAACCCTTGTCTGATGAGTCTCTTTTCCTTGCAATCAAAAATCCAAGATAAGCCATCAGTATTGACAAAAAAGTTATTGATGACTCAAGAGCTGGTTTGGATGTTCGTAGATTTTACAACTCTTCTTTCTCTTAGATTTTATCCCTGTTTCTGCAAGGTGTTTAGGCACTTTATCAAGAATATTGTTAGCTCTGGTAAAAGGCGTGTGAAAGAAGAGATTAAAAATATGTGAAATAATAGGAGTATTCCATCTCTTCTGTACACATAGCACATCTTTTTTTGAACAAATCTCCTTTAAACAAGTCTTCCTGTAAAAAACTCTCACTGGCTAATTTAATTCCATGATCTTCACACCTACATCTATCTCCACTGGGCTTCAGAACATTTTCTTCATTCTATCACACATCACATTTATGACAAGAATCCTTATGTTTATTTCTGAGTTGCAATAACAAAATCACTGGAGACACTGGGCATGGTGGCTCATGCTTGTAATCCTACCACTTTGGGAGGCTGAGGCAGGTGAATCACTTGAGGTCAGGAGTTCAAGAGAAGCCTGGTAAACATGGTAAAACCCCATCTCTACAAAATATACAAAAATTAGCCAGGCTTGGTGGCCCGCAACTGTAATCCCAATTACTCAGGAGACCGAAGCAGGACAATCCCTTGAACCTGGAAGGCAGAGGTTGCAGTGAGCTAAGATCACACCACTGCACTCCAGCTTGGGGAATGGAGCAAGACTGCCATCTCAGGGAAAAAAAAAAAAACAAAAAACAAACCTGAGATGTTAATTCCATGTGGGGATGTGGGGTGCACCTGGTACACTTCATTACTAATCAAATTCTGCATTTCAGTGATTAGTCCCTAAGACAAATGGATTGTTAAAATGACATGAAGTCAAGGAATTTCCTTCCTGTTTTCTTGTAATAGCAAATACAGTTAAAAACAATAGGTAGGGCTGGGCACAGTGGCTCACTCCTGTAATCTCAGCACTTTGGGAAGCCAAGGTGGGTGGATCACAAGGTCAGGAGTTTGAGACCAGCCTGGTCAAAATGGTGAAACCCCATCTCTACTGAAAACACAAAAATCAGCTGGGCACAGTGGTGGGCACCTGTAGTCCCAGCTACCCAGGAGCCTGAGGCAGGAGAATCACTTGAACCCAGAAGGTGGAGGTTGCAGTGAGCTGAGATCACCCCACTGCACTCCAGGCTGGGCAACAGAGTGAGACTCCCTCTAAAAAATTAAAACAACAACAGCAACAACACCAAAAGGTAGCTTCTTTCACCCAAGTGATTTGGATTGGACCATATTGTTAATTTAGTGGAATGTCAGCGACATAACAGCAGCACTCTGAAAAGACAAGCAGCCAACAGAAAGCCTAATGCACCTTGAGTTCTAAATAAATACCTCTTAGGTGCAAATGAAAAACATGTGTATTTATTGCTCACCCATTGCAAAGACAACAATATAAAAAGACTAGTTGAAATTATAGTTTCTAAATGGGAAATATTTATGCAAAATGCCTATTTGTAATATGCATTATCTGAATCTAAAACCTGCTAGCCTCCCTACTTTGTAGAGACTACAAACAACCTGAGATATGTAGTATGCCCAGTTAGGAAAGGGGTAAAATTGCATCTCATAGCACCTCCTCAATGACCCTTTATTTAGAACTGAGCTAATGTGGGAAACTACTTTCCAGACTAAAATATGAAGTATAAATGCAGTGTTTCTTGGTGGAATGGATGATGATATTAACAACTGGTCTTTACTAAGATGTGCCTCCTGAGGACTAAGTAATAAGGCATTTTCTGGAAGAACTGTAAATAAAAGAGCATCTTTGAGGTTATATATTTTTATTATGTAACTATATTTTGATAATAAAAATAAATAAGTAAAAGAAAAGTCTTTCTCAATACTGGGAATCAATTCACACTCAACCTAGGAAGGGAAAGACTTGCAGTACTCTGCTACAGGGCTTTGTTACATTCACCCGTAAAGTGTGCATCTAAATAACAGAAAAACACCAAGAATCAGTTGGCTTGCATTGTTCTCCTCCACTAGCAGCGGAAGCTCAAGTTACCTACAGTAAACCCCTAACCTCTACATGCTTATGTGCTCGGGGAGCGTGTTTGGCCAGCTTACACCACAGGGTCCAGTTAAACAGCCTCACCCTATACTTTGTGATATTTCTTTTGTGCCTTTTCTTTTTAATGAGAAATGGAGGCTCTCCCTGGAGACAAGGTAACTCAGCACCAAAATCCACTTTCTTGGTCAATATCCAAGTTACCATCAAGGCCATATTGCAATGTGGATAGACAAAAATATTTCTATGAATTTTGTGAATTGTATTTTTTACTAGTTTGGTGTGCAGAGAAAGATATCTTTCCATCTTTATTATTTCTTCCTTCACACTTAATTCTTTATTATTTGTTCCTCTTCCTCATAAACATCCTAATAATCTCCCTGTGAAGATGAAGATATAACATTGAGGAATATATCATTATGCCAATTTTCCAAGAGTTTTATGAAACACAATGTTACTGGAATATTTTCAAGATTTTATCAGTAAGAAGCCTTAATATATATTCATATGTAATAGTAAGTAAAATAGAAGGACATATAGTATTCTAGTCTTGTACTGACCACTGTATGCATGTGTGTGTGTGTACATGCGCACATACATATGTGTGTTAAAAAACTTATATACATGATACACAGATACATATTATATGCGTACATATCCAGGGTAGGTGTGTTTATACACTTATGTACGCTAAAAAAAATTGTAAATAAAGCTCTTTAGAGCACACAAACTTTTCTTTTGAAATGACGATTGCATATTTATTCTGACTGATGCTTGCAAATGCTACAAATAATATTTCAAAATGGACATTTGCTTTCCTTGGGATTCTTGGAATGATCTTTGATAAGCACAATCTTTTTCGTTTTTTAACATTGAAAAATTAAACTTCTTATTTTATAATCCTTTAGGTTGACAGAAAAGTTGCAAATGTAGTACAGGTTGTTCCCATATATGTTGCATCCAGATTCTCCTATATTTTAATTATATATTGAGAAATAATACTCATATATATTTATGGAGTACAACTTGATGTGATATATGCATTCAGTATGGACTCATTGAACAAAGCTAATTAACATATCCCTCACTCAAAAACTTATTATTTATCACTCCTGTCTAGCTGAAATTTTGTATCCTTGGATTATTACCACCCCATTCCTCTTATCCATGCCCCTGGAAAGCAACAATTTACTCTCTGTTTCTCTGAACTGGGCTTTTTCATAGACTCCATATATGAGAGAGATCACATAGTGTCTGTCTTTCTGTGTCTGGCTTATCTCATTTAGCATAACATCCTGCTTGTTGTCGCAAATGGCAGGATTTCCTTCTTTTTAAAGTTGGGATACTATTCCATTGTGTAGCTATACCACATTTCCCTTAGCCATTCATCTGTTGACATCGTTCATTTCAAAGTAAATTAAGCCTACACTAATTAGGAAAAAGGACTCTAAGGATGTGTGATGAGTGTTTTAATTTCAGCATCTTTTTAACTATCTATTGACATGAATGATGTCATTCTGCTTCTATCAAAGACATTAGTTCACACCCGTGTAGCAAATGCTACATGTTCATGTTATCCTCCCATCCTCATAAGAGCCATTACTTCCGAAGGTAAAAAATATATACAAAATATATATACTATATGTATACATAGTAAAAGCATAATATATAAATACATATACTATATAAATATATGTGCCATGTAAGTATGTATGTATATTTTATAGCACTATATAAATATATATACTATATAGTATCCAAATATATGTACTATATATAGTATCTAAATATACTATATATAATCTGTACATAGTGCTTAAATACTGTGTATGTGCGTGCATATAGTATATCATGTGTATATTGTATAGTATATATATAATAACATGTATATATAAAATTATCATCAATTTGCCACAATCCAGTTATGCTTACATCTATACGGTCTCTTGAAAGATAAACCAATGGACAACTTCCACTTTCTACTTTAGATATTATTTTTATTGCCTTAGATTTTACACACACATGCACACTCTCATAACTATATTATGTATGGTTAAGGATGTGTGTAAAACAAATGATATCAATGTATAGTATATGGTTCACACGCAAACACAATACATGCATGCATGTATGTGTGTATCTATACATAACCATAATCTTGCCAGTGACAAAAACTGAATATGCTGCTAAGATTAATTGTGCTAAAATCTGCCTCTATAACAGAAAATTTTTATACCATAAGTAAAACAAAACAATGTTTTAATGAGTGGTCCCTGAGGTATATACAATAGAAAATAGAGCATACAGTTTTCTAAGAGTTTTATGGAACAGAGTTACTGGATTTTTTCCCAATTTTCTTGATCAGTAGGAAGCATTTAGATATATTCACTAAGCTAGGTGCGGTGGCTCACACGTGCCTGCAGTCCAAGCTACTCAAGAGGCTGAGGCAGGAGAATCACTTGAACCCAGGAAGAAGAGGTTGCTGTGAGCTGAGATTACACCACCCCTGCACTCCAGCCTGGTAACAGAGCCAGACTCCATCTCAAAAAAAAAAAAAAAAAAGAAAAAAGATATACTCATTTTATTATATGTTTGTTTTCCTAAGCCATTAAAGATGCTTTATATGAAGTTTATGAGGATCCTTTGAAAAATGTGTCAATATAAGCAAAGTACACAATGAGTCCCTCATCCATTCACTTCTTTTATTGGGAGACAATATTTTGTGATAGGTGAGAAAAGTTCACATCTGAAGCCAGCCTGATATAAATTCCAAGCTCCCCCTTACCAGCTGTTTAACCATGAATAAATGACTTACTTTATTCCTCTTTTCCTTCACAGGGCTTTAGAATTAGAATATCATTAATACATGTATCCCAGGACTTAAAATTAAAACTAAACATTTAAAAAGAATATCATTAATATCATATGCCTGATATGAATACTATAAATAGATTTTGGTATCCATATTTATCTACCACATATCTATTCATGTCATCAGAAAGAAGTATTGCAGGAGATTAAGAAAAACTACAGAAATAAAATAATAGAAAAAGAAACAAATAAAATAACGCAACCATGTTCCATGAAGAAACTTGAGTGTCCCAGTAGATAGAGCAAACCACTCTGCATCAAGAGAGGCAGCAAGAATTTCAGGTGGAAATGGGGAAGGCTGAATAAATAGTGGAGGGTCTGACTAGGGAGTGTGTTGAAATAAGAAATGACAATCCAAGTGGCAAGACTTCCCATTCACCTTCTGAAAGCCCAGTTAAGGCACTTCTCACTGTCATGCATGTGTGAGTTGAGCTGCATGGCAGGTGAACTTACTTTCAAGACAGAGTCTATGGTTTTGAAGAATTACTTCCAGGTCCATGAATGGTTCTTTCCCATTCCACTTCCTAGAGGAAACAGAGGCACCAACCCAACAGGGATTTTACCATCAATCAGCAGAGAAATAGAAACTTTGACACCAGTGTATGAATACAAATTTTGTTAATATCCTTGGATTCATAGAAGGTCCTCTGGGAGGAAGGGAGATGAGAAATTCCAAAATATTTCATTGGAAATTTTCAGCATCTCAAACTAGCAATTTCCACTGTGTTGTACATAGATTAGAGAATGACTATATTTAGCGCTCATGAAATTGGTCCTAGGAAAACATGACAATCATTTCAAAATGATGGGAAGAGGCATACACGAATATATTAGTCTCAACTTCAGGTCTTTATATAGTTTGGGAGACCTCGAATTGGAACACGTTTGAGTTTTTTGCTTGTTTGTTTTTCTTCCTTTCTTCTTCTTCTTTTCATTTTCTTTTTCAAAGAATGTGTTTTATTTTATTTTATTTTTTAAATTTCAATAGATTCAAAGGAAAGAAAACAATTTGTGTTTTCTTTCAAGATTTGTGTCCCTGCCCAAATCTTGTATCCAATTGGAGGAGAGGCCTAGTGGAAGATGATTGGATTGGGGGTAGATTTCCCTCTTGCTGCTCTCATGATAGTGAGTTCTTATGGGATCCAATGGTTCAAAACTGTGTGGCACTTCGCAAATCACTGTCTCTCTCCTGCCACTCTGGGAAGAAGGTGCTTGCTCCCCCTTCATCTCCCGGCATGACTGTAAGTTTCCTGAGTCCTCCTAGACATGATTCCTGTTATGGCTGAACAACTGTGAGTCAATTAAACCTTTTTTTTTTTTTAATACATTACTCAGTCTTGGCCAGGTGTGGTGGCTCAAGCCTGTAATCCCAGCACTTCAGGAGGCCAAGGTGGGTGGATCATGAGGTCGGGAGATCGAGACCATCCTGGCTAACACAGTGAAACCCCATCTCTATTAAAAATACAAAAAATTGTCTGGGCGTGGTGGCGGGTGCCTGTAGTCCCAGTTACTTGGGAGGCTGAGGCAGGAGAATGGTGTGAACCCAGGAAGTGGAGCTTGCAGTGAGCCAAGATCATGCCCCTGCACTCCAGCCTGGGGGACAGAGCGAGACTCCGTCTCAAAAAAAAAAAAAAATACATTACTCAGTCTCAGGTAGTTCTTAAAGCAGTGTGAAAATAAGTAATACAGAAAAACTCTCAATGCCCCTTCAGGCTATGACTTTAAGTTTGACTCTTGTCTCTGGAGCAAGAATTGCCCCTGAAATTCCAACTCTGTGATTCCAATCATTGTAGATAATCCCATCCCTGTCCCAACAATTATTAAATGTAGTAACTCCTAACTCTTTTTGAGAATCATGGCCTTGGTCATTGCTGCCTTCCATATGTTTCTTTACTTTATCTCCCTTTTGGAAGTAAAGATGTTACAGTGGTGACGGTGGAGACAGTGGTCGTGGTAATGGTGAAAAGAAGAGATAAGGGAAACAGAAAATTGCCATGGCTGGGCACGGAGGCTCACACCTGTATTCCCAACAGTTTGGTAGTCCAAAGCAGGATGATCACTTGAGCCCAGGAGTTCAAGAACTTCCTGGGCAATATACCAAGACCTTATCTCTACAAAACAATTTTTAAAAGTAGCCAAGGATGGCTATGCACACCTGTAGCCCCAGCCACTTGGGAGGCTGAGGCAGAAAGATTTCTTGAGCCCAGGACTTGGAGGCTACAGTGAGCTATGATGATCCTATTCTACTCCAGCCTGGGTGACAGAGCAAGAAGGTTTCAATAACAACAATGAAAATAGAAAAGTAAAGAGAAAAATCACCTACTCTATTAACTACAGAAAGAATCTATTGGAGGTTGACAAAATTATTGGATGAAACTTGGAGAAAAAATATTAACAAAATATTGATTACTTTAAAAATACATATATGAAGAGAGCTTTTAGTTACAAAAGTGGGCTTATATTTCTCAAATGACTTTCGTAAAATATACTTTAAGTCACGGATATCTAAAAATCACAAACACTCAAGAAAATTTTCCAAGAACTTTACTGACTTTGAAAGTGACTGTTGGAAGTCATAGCTTTTCAGTATGGAGATTCAATGGCTCAATTGTGAGAAATTCAAAACCAATAATTTGCATTGCAAGTATTTGTACTGAATCGAAGATTCAAGGGTAATTTCAAATGATATATTTGTCACAAACCAGACATACAGGGCAGAAATTCTTTCAAAATATGTAATAGATTATTAAAGGTACTATTACTGATACCAAGAAAAACAAAGTTTTCTACTTTTTAAAAAGAGATTAGAAATATAGAAAAGAATGCAAAGTAAAGCAGACAAAAAATATTCACACTTCCTTATAAGCGAATGATAAATCATACATACCAATCGATCACTTTTTGGTCTGGCTTGGTGGGTCCTCACCCCCATGGAGCCCAGCAAGCAAATATCCACTGCCTTTAAATTCTTGTGGCCAGCACACCAGCCTGAACTCGACCTGGGACTCATGAGCTTGGTTGGGGGAGGGGCATCAGCCATTGGTGAGGCTTGAGTAGGCAGTTTTACTCTCACAGTGTAAACAAAGCCTCAGGGAAGTTCAAACTGGGGGGAGACCATCACAGCTCAGCAAAGCCACTGAAGTCAGACTGCTTCTCTAGATTTCTACTCTCTGGGCAGGGCATCTCAGAAGAAAGGCTGCAGCCCCACTCAGGGACTTATAGATAAAACCCCCATCTCCCTGGAACAGAACACCTGGGAGAAGGGGTGGTTGTGGGTGCAGCTTCAGCAGACTTAAATGTCCCTGCCTGACAGCTCTGAAGAGAGCACTGGATCTCCCTGAACAGTGCTCAAGCTCTGCTAAGGGACAGACTGCCTCCTCAACTGGATCCCTGACCCCCATGTATCCAGACTGTGAAACATCTCCCAGTAGGGGCTGACAGACACTTCACACAGGAGAGCTGTGGCTAGCATGTGGTGGGTGCCCTGCTGGGATGAACATTCCAGAGGAAGGAACAAGAAGCAATCTTTGCTGTTCTGTAGCCTCCACCAGTGATACGCAGGCAAAGGTGGTCTGGAGTGGACCCCTCCAGCAAATGCCAGCAGACCTGCAGCAGACAGGCCAGACTGGTAGAAGGAAAACTAACAAACAGAAAATAATACCACCAATATCAACAAAAAGGATGCTCACACAAAAACCCCATCTGAAAGTCACCAACATCAAAAACCAAAGGTAGATAAATTCATGAAGATGATGAAAAATCAGTGCAAAAAGTCTGTAAATTCCAAAACCAGAATGCCTCTCCTCCTACAAAGGATCACAAAAAGTCAGAAGATACTGGTGGCCAATATTCATCATTCTTAAATAAAAGAATTTTTAACCCAGAATTTCATATCCAGCCAAACTAAGCTTCATAAGCAAAGGAGAGATAAAATCTTTTACAGACAAGCAAATGCTAAGAGACTTTGTCACCCCAGACCAGCCTTACAAGAGCTGCTGAAGGAAACACTACAAATGGAAAGTAACAACCAGTATCAGACACTGCAAAAACTTACCAAATTGTAAAGGCTATCCACACTATGAAGAAACTGCAATAGGCAAAATAAGCAGCTAGTATCATAACGACAGGATCAAAATCACACATAATACTAACCTTAAATATCAACAGGCTAAATGCCCCAGTTAGAAGACATAGACTGGCAAATTCAAAAAAGTGTCAAGACCACCAGTGTGCTGTATTTAGGAGACCCATCTCACGAGTAAAGACACACAAAGGCTAAAAATAAAGGAATGGAGAAATATTTACCAAGCAAATGGAAAGCAGAACAACCAGGGGTTGCAAACCTAGTCTCTGATAAAACAGAGTTTAAACCAACAAATATTCAAAAGAGACAAAGAAGGGCATTACATAATAGTAAAGGGACCAATGCAACAAGAAGAGGTAACTATCCTAAATATATATGAACCTAATTACAGGAGCACCCAGATTTGCAAAGCAAGTTCTTAGAGACCTTAAAAGTGACTTAGACTTCTACAGAATAATAGTGGGAGACTTTAATATCCCACTGTCACTATCAGATAGATCAATAAGAGACAAAATTAACAAGGATACCCAGAACTTGAACTCAGCTCTGGGTCAAGCGGACCTAATAGACATCTGCAGAACTCTCCACCCAAAATCAACAGAATGTACATTTTTCTCAGAACCACATTGAACTTATTCTAAAATGGACCACATATTTAGAAGTAAAAGACTCCTCAGTGAATGCAAAGCAGCAGAAACCATAACAAAGTGTTTCCCAGACCACAGTGCAATCAAATTAGAACTCAGGCTTAAGAAACTCAAAACCATATAACTATATGGAAATGGAACAACCTGCTCCTGAATGGCTACTGGATAAATAACAAAATGAAGGCAGCAATAAGTAATTTATTTGAAACCAATGAGAAAAAAGATACAACCTTTCAGAATCTCTGGGACATATTTAAAGCAGTGTGTATGGGGTAATTTATAGTACTAGATGCCCACAAGAGAAAGCAGGAAATATCTAAAATTGACACCCTAACATTACAATTAAAAGAACTAGAGAAACAAGAGCAAAACAAATTCAAAAGCTAGCAGAAAACAGGAAATAACTAAGATCATGGCAGAATTGAAGGAGATAGAGACATGAAAAACACTTCAAAAAACCAATAAATCCAGGAGCTGGTTTTTGAAAGGATCAACAGAAGAGACAAACTGCTAGCCAGACCAATAAAGAAGAAAAAAGAGAAGAACCAAATAGACACAATAAAAATGATGAAGGGGATATCACCACTGGTCACACAGAAATATAAACAAACTACCATCACAGATACTATAAACACCTATGCAAAATGAACTAGAAAATCTAGAAGAAATGGATAAATTCCTGGAGACATACACCCTCCCAAGACTAAACCAGAAAGGAGTTGAATCCCTTAATAGAGAAATAACAAGTTCTGAAATTGAGTCAGTAACAAATAGCCTACCAAAAAAAAAAAAATTCGAGGACTGGATGGATTCACTTTAGAATTGTACCAGAGGTACAAATAGAAGTTGGTACCATTCCTTCTGAAACTATTCCAAACAATAGAAAAAGAGGGACTCTCCCAAACTCATTTTAGGAGTACAGCATCATCCTGACACTAAAAAGTGGCAAAGACACAACAAAAAAAGAAAATTTCAGGCGAATGTCACTGGTGAACATTGATGAGAAAATCCTCAATAAAATACTGGCAAACCAAATCCAGTAGCTTATCAAAAAGATTATCCAACACTGTCAAGTCAGCTTCATCCCAGGAATGCAAGGCTTGTTCAATATACACAAATCAATAAGCATAAGCCATCACATAAACAGAACCAATGACAAAAAAACACATAATTATCTCAACAGATTCAGAAAAGGTCTTTGACAAAATTCAACATCCCTTCATGCTAAAAACTCTCAATAAACTAGGTTTTTTGGTTTTTTTTTTTGAGACAGAGTCTTGCTCTGTCACCCAGGCTGGAGTGCAGTGGCGCAATCTCGGCTCATTGCAAGCTCCGCCTCCCGGGTTCACGCCATTCTCCTGCCTCAGCCTCTCCAAGTAGCTGGGACTACAGGCGCCCGCCACCACACCCGGCTAATTTTTTTTTTGTATTTTTAGTAGAGACGGGGTTTCACCGTGGTCTCGATCTCCTGACCTCGTGATCCGCCCGCCTCGGCCTCCCAAAGTGCTGGGATTACAAGCGTGAGCCACCGCGCCTGGCCAATAAACTAGGTTTTTATGGTACGTATCTCAAAATAATGAGACATTTATGACAAACCCACAGCAAATATCATACTTAATGGCCAAAAACTGGAAACATTTCCTTTGAAAAATGGCACAAGAAAAAAAGCCCTCTTTAACCACTCCTATTCAATGTAGTATAGGAATTTCTGGCCAGGACAACCAGGCAAGAGAAAGAAATGAAGAATATTCAATTAAGAAAATAGAAAGTCAAATTGTCTCTGTTTGCAGATGACATGATTGTATATGTAGAAATTCTCGTTATCTCAGCCCCAAATCTCATTAAGCCAATAAGCAAGTCTCAGGATACAAAATCAATATGCAAAAATAACAAGCATTCCTATACACCAATAACAGACAATCAGAAAGCCAAATCATGAGTCAACTCCCATTCACAATTGCTACAAAGGAATAAAATACCTAGAAATACAACTCACAAGGGATGTGAAGGACTTCTTCAAGGAGAACTACAAACCACTGCTCAAGGAATTAAGAGAGGACACAAACAATTGGAAAAACATTCCATGCCCATGGATAGGAAGAATCAAATCATGAAAATGGCCATACTGCACAAAGTAATTTCTAGATTCAATGCTATCACCATCAAGCAACCATTGACTTTCTTCACAGAATTAGAAAAAACTATCTTAAATTTCATATGGTACCAAAAAAGAGCCCATCTAGCCAAGAGTATCCTAAGCAAAAAGAACAAAGCTGGAGGTATCAAGCTACCTGACTTCAAACTATAATACAAGTCTACAGTAACTAAAACAGCAAGGTACTTGTACCAAAACAGATATATAGACCAAAGGAACAGAACAGAGTCCTCAGAAATACACCACACATCTACAGTCATCTGATCTTTGATAAACTTGACAAAAGTAAGGAATGGGGAAAGGATTCTCTATTTAATAAATGGTGTTGGGTGCCAAGTTTGTCCTGCAGATTTTGGCCAAGCAACAGATGAAAGAAGTAAGCAGATTCAGATATTTTGCCTGAGAGAGCAGCTAAGGGACTGCATGGCTTAGCACAGCCAATGAGAGTGCAGCTGCAGCAGCCTCAGTAAGCCAAAGATGCTCACATTTATTTTTGTGTAGATCTAGGAACAAAGTCCTGGAACAAACACAGTTTGTAATTAACATGGTTGACCCCCCAAGTAGAGAGAGGTCCTGTGCACGAATGATCAAAGGTTGGTTTCTGGAGGCATAAGTAAAGCAATTTATCTAGATAAGTTTCTTTACATTCCCTTGTTATCTACCCTTTGCCCTAAAGAGTAGGCCAAACTAAATTGTCATCAGCTAAACTCTTTTCTGAAGCTTTTGCAAAACCACCTGGCCTTCCAAGAAAATTTGTGTCTTTCCCTATAACTTTTATAACTTTTCCAACCACTCTGATGGATCTACATCTCCCCTTTTTGTGTGTTTTTTTGGCTCAGGTTTTGTTGATTGGAGAGTACAGATGTGTGCAGCAACAGGTTTGTCAGGTGCAGCAGTTATAACTCATATTCTGGCTTTGCATCCTGGAATTAGTAAATAACATAACACAAACATAAGTATAATCAGTAATATTCTTTTCCAATCAAAGAGTGACCCCCCAGGAGTGGGATTCTATCCAGGAGAGATGTTCTTGCACATCCTTCCATATGGCTGTTTGTTGGGCGTATAGATGTACAGTGTTTAGAAACTCTAGAATTTTAGTTTTAAGTTTCTTTACATCTGTGGTTAAATTATAATGTAGGGCTCCCCTAGAGATGTTGTTTTACCTCATCCTAACTATGTATTGATTGATTCTAAGATAGAGAGGTAACACAAATGTGCTTATGACACCTGTCACAGTTTAATTGCTGTTGGAATGCCAGTGCATCTTCCCACTCCTCAACATATTCGAAGGCATCCTCAAGGGCTTGCAGGCATGCTGGAATCTTTTGATCTATACCCTGCTGTAAGAGAAGCTCATTAGACATATTTATGGCTAAGTTATATATAAAGGTAGCTGTTTATACTGATTCACCAATAGAGGTTACAGCAACACTAGCAGTTGCCAAGAGACTATGGCTGAGACTCTAAAGGCTATAAGCATGCCTATGAATCTTTTGGGTTTTACCTGGAACAGGGCACATTCTCAGGTGGCAAGGGCAGAGGGACCTTGCTAATCGTGTGTCAAATTAACTGATAGGAATGCCTCAGATTACCTCCTTAATACCATGACGCTAGTAATATTTAAATTAGATATATTGTAATTAGTGATACCTGAGGTGAGCCAAGCCTGTCCTTGCATTTGGGTCACAAACATGTAGTTTTGGGGTGTAATGGATATATTTTTTCTCATAAAGAAAATATATGGATGGGTAGTGTAAATCAAGCACTGATCTGTGTGATTATTCATAAAGGTCATAGTATAATTGTTACTGAAATTACAATATATCCCATGTCAAGTGTTAAGGGATGTGCTAAGATATCCCAGTCACCATAGGCTATCTTGGGATGGCATGAACTCTCCTTGGGGTCTGGGAAATCCTATCCCTTCATTGGCCCAAATCATAGAGGAATAGGACATTGCTAAAAAACTGTGATTGGGCCGGGCATGGTGGCTCACGCTTATAATCCCAGCACTTTGGGAGGCTGAGGCGGGCAGATCACGAGGTCAGGAGATTGAGACCACGGTGAAACCCCGTCTCTACTAAAAAATAATAAAAAAAAAAGATTAGCCAGGCGTGGTGGCGGGTGCCTGTAGTCCCAGCTACTCGGGGAGGCTGAGGCAGGAGAATGGCGTGAACCCGGGAGGCGGAGCTTGCAGTGAGCCGAGATTGCGCCACTGCACTCTAGCCTGGGCGACAGAGCGAGACTCTGTCTCAAAACAACAACAACAACAACAAAAACTGGGATTGATGCCATCAGGGATTTGGACATCAGTATGATCACCCTGCAGATGGCCTTGGTGGCTCCAGTCTAAGACATTATAATTGCCTGACTGGAGGCTACAAGCTAGTCCCCCGTGACAGACCTCCCAACCAAAGAAGAATCCATTACTTTCTCCACTTTGTTCTTTAGTACAGGCGGAAATGTTGGGGAAAGTGGCATTGGTTGTATTGTCCGGTTTGAGGCTACCTGCAACCAAGAATGTTAAGACACTTTCTTTGCCATAATGTAGCTGTAGTGGTGCTTGGGCAGGTACTCAGTAAGGGTTAGAACTTTTATAACTTATACACAGTGGGAGGATAGTGGAGTGATACGTAGTGTTACCTGGCACCTTAGTCCAATTTTTGTCATTAATTACTCCCACTGGGAGTAAGTCAATGTGATGGTGTGTCTGCCCAAGTAATAGGGAGGATGAAAGGTGGATCTAAGAGATGAGCCCAATAGAGTGTAGCATGTACAGGTTGCAGACAAAGTGAGAGCATAAAAGGGATCAAAACCCTACATGAGTTGCAATGTACAATAGAAAGCATAGAAAGGAATAAATTACATGAAGTGAATGTTGTCTGTGTCCAGAGTAGGATTCGCTCAGTCTTCTGAGTTGTCTTTTCAGCACCCCCCAGTTAATGTCTGGGGCTTGTGTCATCTGAGGAAACCACGTTGTCCAGGGCTGCGGGTGCTGCAGGGTCATTTTCTTCCTTTCTGTTACCAAGCTGGGTTATAGCCACCCCATGGTATTGTTTGGTGCATTGTGCTGGAATCCAAAGAGGACCTGAGAGGGTGTGAACATAAGCATATATTCTTCTCAATGTTAGTAAATCATTTAGACCACACCATGCATTACTATTTACATCTTTCCATAAAACTGCATGTTTTAGGTCTTGAGAAGTTTTAACAAAGTGTTTTTCTATAGTTGTCTGAAATTTATTGTTTAAAATAAGAAACCAAGGGTAAATAATGCTTATGCTGGTAGTGTTGCAGGGTCCTTACTCATATTCTCTCATTTTTGTTTTTTGAGCATATTTTTAAGGGAGGAATGGATATGTTCTTGGGGGTTATAAAGGATGCCTGTGGAATGTTGGGTCTGTCACATGAGAGAAATTGTTGAAATTGTGAGCAGACATAAGCTGGACGACTACCAGTTTAAATTTTTGTGGGCCGCCCCATAAATGCCAAAGTTCAAAGAAGATGTTTAATGACATATTGGTTGCAATCTCCTGGAATAACATGTGCGCAAATTAGGTGATAATTGGTATCAACGAATACATGTACATATCTAAGTTTTCTAAATTCAGGGACATGAGTAACATCTGTTTGCCATAACTGATTAGGTTCTAGTCCTCTAAGGTTAACACCTGTTGAAAGAGGGGATGTTCCTGTGATCTGGCAATCTGGGCATTGCAGGATAATTTGTTTATCTAGTCTTTGGGTGTGTTGAAATTGTTTAGATAAGTGTCTCCCATTTTGGTGGAAAAAAATGATGTGATTGGAAGGCTTGGTTAAGCAGTGATGTCATAAATTGCAGGTCTGCTTTATCATTGCCATAAGCCAGTGGTCCAAGCAATGAGCTGAGGGCTCAAATATATGTGATAAAAACATGATGTGTACATTGGTCCAGCAATTGGTGACATCAAAGAAGAAGTCCAAATATGGTGGGCTAGAGTGGATTTAATGAGGGATATCTTTAGTTTTTGTAATAAGCATTGTAAGCAGAGATACTAAAAATATTGATAGGCTGAGCAGAAAATGCTTCTAAGGCCAATATTAAGGTTCCAACCTCAGCTTTCTGAGTGCTAGTAAATCCAGATTAAGTGAGGGAGTGATGTGATTCCTACCCAACAGCTCCTTTTTTATTTTTGCCAGAGCCATTGGTAAAAAGCATTAAGCATTAGGTATGGGGGAGTGAATTACTTTGGTAGGCATAACTACAGGATTATGAGATAATAATTGAAGTAATATGTTAGCAGGAAAGGCATGTTCTATATGGCTTGTGTAATCAGAGTGCTACTTGCAGGTCTAGAGATAAAGGCAAGACTGCCTGTAGTTGCATTTTACTCAAGGGAATTCTTATGACATCAGGTTCATAACATAGCAACTGATTGTATGAACTGTGGCCTGAATAGATGACTTTGCTAACTAGCTGGATATAGAGAGATAGTGTTTTAGTAATTGTATGTGAGCAAAAAAACTCATTTTAGGAAGTGCAGCTCTGGGGCCATTTGTCATATTAATACTGTTGGGGAATATTTAGTAGGAAAAATAATTGGATTGAATATTGTGGGTCCATGCAACCTAGTTGCCTCTGAGAAATAGCTTGTGCTACTTCCTCAATTTCCCTGTTTGCTTCAGGAGTTAATACCTGGGAGAGTTTAGGGCTGTATTGCCCTTAAGCATAGAAAATAGGTTTTGTAACTTATCAGTAGTTATGCCTAACATGACACAAAGCCAATTAATATCACCCACTGCTCTACCCAAATTAGACTTCGAGAGAGCCATGTTAGGGGTAGGGGAGGAAAAACAACAGTGGTCATAATTAGAAAAGAGTTTGCTGTTCACATTATTCATGAAGTTCTGCCCTCTAGAGGAGGAATTTTCTGGCATCTAAAGTTGTTATAGCTAGTGCTGACAAGTTCCATGGGGTCATATGGAAGTTATCTCTTAGGGCTTCAATTAATCCTTTGGTAAATGGGCTAACAGCCTCATTCTCTCTAATGCTTTTCCTTATCTCTTTGTAAGCATCAAAAGAAAAGTGTTCATATAGCTGATTGCCTTGTCAATCTTGCATTACCAAGCAGGTCAAGAGCTCCCCTTTTAAAACTGCATGCCTAAGACAGGGTCCAATACTTGTAGTGCATCCCTTGTCTTTTTTCCAATTTATTGAGGGGGGAGCTCAGGCAAAACCTCCATTTCCTCTTTGGTATTTTTGCCTGGTATTGGCGAGGCTGAGGAAGAAGGAAGAAGCAGTAATGCAGGTGACACTTCCTCCTCCCTTCCCTTTTTAGGCTCTTCTGTGTAGAGTGAGATGAAATCAGCCCTAACTAAGGCCCATAACCTTAGAGATATTGCTGGAATTCGTTGCCTTTGTGCATGATGTTGTTTAAAATTTTTCCTCACTTGTTCCCAGAGCTATAGATCTAGCATCCCCTCTTCTGGAAACCATGGGTTATGGGAAACAACAGTTTGCATTAGGTTCCTTAATTGAGCCTGTGAAACTGAGACTCTGCTAGCTTTAAACAGCTGTTTCAATATTTTCATATACTGTTGCCATTGAACCGATGACTGTTGTCTCATGATGAAATCTTTGCCTGAACAATTCCCTGAAACTTGGAAATCCTGAGCAGGCACCAGTGACTTAATGACTGCGTGGTCTCTTACCTTTTTCAAGGGTTCTGTTGTGATCCATTGCAGTGTTCCTGACATGGGGCACCATCTGCCCAGTCTGCCTGACAGACTCTGGTTGAGCTAAGGATGAAAGAAGTATACAGACAGGGATTATGCCCAACAGCACGGGCAAGGGACTGCATAACTAAGCACTGCCAATAAGAATGCAGCTGCAGCAGCCTCAATAAGCCAGAGACACTCACATTTATTTAGCACAGATTTAATGACAAAGTCCTGGAGCAAACACAATTTGTGGATAATTAACATGTCAACCCCTCAAGTAGAGAGCAGTCCTGCATTTGAATGATCAAAGTTGGCTTTTGGAGACAAAAGTAAACCAATTTATCTAGATAATTTCCTTTACATTCCCTTTCTATCTACCCACCCTTTGCCCTAAAGATAATTTAGCTTCCCTAAAGAGAAATTAGCTGCCTTCAGCTAACTTTCTAAACAACTTGTCATTGCAATAGCTAGGTGATTTCTACCATTGCTGCTTTCTACCATCAGCTAAATTCTCTTCTGAAGCTTTTGCAAAATCTCTCAGCCTTCAAAGAAGGTTTGTGTCTTTCTCTAAAACTTTTATAACTTTTTTGACCACTCTGACTGACCTCCTACAGTTGAGAAAGCTGGCTACCCATATGCAGAAAGTTGAAACTAGATCACTTTCTTACACCTTATACAAAAATTAACTCAAGGTATGTTAAAGACTTAAATGTAAGAACTAAAACCATAAAAAAACTTAGAAGAAAACCTAGGCAATACCATTTAGGACATAGGCATGGGCAAAGACTTCATGACTGAAAAAACAAAAGCAATGGCAACAAAAGCCAAAATTGACAAATGGGATCTAATTGAAGAGCTTCTGCACAGCAAAAGAAACTATCATCAGAGTGAAAAGGCAATCTACAGAATGGGAGAAAATTTTTGCAATCTATTCGTCTGACAAATGGCTAACATCCAGAATCTAAAAGGAAGTTAAACAAACATACAAAAAAAAAAGCAACCCCATCAAAAAGTGGATGAAGCATATAAACAGACACTTCCCAAAAAAAGACATTTATGCAGCCAACAAATACATGAAAAAAAGCTCATCACCAATGGTTATTAGATAAACGCAAATCAAATTCACAAAGAGATAACATGTGATGCTAGTTAGAATGGCAACCATTAAAAAGTCAGGAAAAAACAGATGTTGCAGAGGATGTGGAGAAATAGGAATGCTTTTACACTGTTAGTGGGAGTGTAAATTAGTTCAACCATTGTGGAAGGCAGTATGGCAATTCCTCAAGGATGTAGAACCAAAAAAACCATTTGACCCAGCAATCTGATTATTATGAATATAGCCAAAGGATAATAAAACATTCTACTATAAAGACACATGCACACTTATGATTTTGGGACACTGTTCACAATAGCAAAAACCTGGAACCAACCCAAATGTCTAGCAATGATAGACTGGATAAAGTAAATATGGCACATATACACCATGGAGTACTATGCAGCCATAAAAAAGGTGAGTTCATGGCCTTTGCATCACACACTGGGACCTGTCAGTGGGTGGGGGACTAGAGGAGGGATAGCATTAGGAGAAATACCTAATGTAGATGATGGGTTGATGGGTGCAGGCAACCACCAGTGTAAGTTTATACCTAGGGAGCAAAGCTGCATGTTCTGCAGTACTTAAACTATAATTAAAAAAAAAAAAGAAAGAAAAAAGAAAATCAAATGAAGAAACAGGGAATAGAAATGAAAATAAAGGAAACATTCTTTTTTTAAAAAGTGAAATGGTATTCCTTTTTTTTATTTTTTTATTTTTATACTTTAGGTTTTAGGGTACATGTGCACAATGTGCAGGTTTGTTACATATGTA